>NC_089787.1:17070441-17080441 GCF_040412425.1 Macrobrachium rosenbergii | reverse complement strand
GTTTATAATAACTAATTTCATGTACTCGAGGCCATATAAATGTATTATTGAAATGCTTTTCAGTCACCACAGTAATACCTGGATAAAAGGGACAGTCACCACAGTGATACCTGGATAAAAGGGACAGTCATCACAGTAATACCTGGATACAGGGGACAGTCATCACAGTAATACCTGGATACAGGGGACAGTCAGTGTTCCCAGTGGGAAAATTCAAAAAGTAACACAATTTTCACCAAAACGTATCATTTTCGTATCACACTTTATCAGAATGTACAGAAAAGGTACTCACCTAATTTTTTCTGTATAAGGTGATCCGAATTCATTCAATCCTCCTCTAAAGATACAAAAGAGAAGAATTAGTGAGAAAGACAAGATCTTGCAAAATTATTTGCTAGAAGAATGTAGTGAGAAAAGAACAGACCTTGCAAAATTATTTGCTAAACCTTCACAGCAAGATTAGGTAACATTCTATATATAATTATACTCACAATAATAATTTCAGGTTTACAGTTAAAGCCGTAATGATATATGATGTTTTAATTTTGAATTAATTTGCTTGAATTAGAATATCTGAATGTAGCTAGATTGACAAAAACAATATATTGTAAACAAATATTTAAAACATAATAAACAGGCCACGCTGACAAAAGAAAGAATTTTTTTTTTTCAAACCTGATACATAGATTTTTCAATTACAAAAGTGTATACGCTAATTTAGATGGATTTATTTTATCAAAAGGACAATTGATTATGGATGGTTTAGAGAGAGGATATATTCTTGTAAACTTTTTTGTGCAGAGGTAATCATTTTTAAACTGGGTTCCCAGTCATAACATGGCATGTTTCCTCCATTCTCTTTTGCAAGGATAAGGCCATTAACTGACTCGGTATTAAGTCTATTTCTCGTGTCAGTTTTTATGAGATTGACTTGGGAGAAAATCCTCTCAACTGCTGCAGATGAATGTGGCAGTACCAGTAAATTGAGCATTAGTTGAGATAATTTAGGAAATAATGACTGCCCATCGGCTTGTTTCAATTTTGCTACTTCATACCAGAATTTAACAGGATTACTTAATTCCTTGAATTTATCAAAATAAAATGGTAAATTACGCCATTCATCATTACATTCATCATAATACTCATCCGTTATCAACTGTGGAAACTTAGAAAACAAAGGCACCAAAGATTTTACTGTCTCAGCTTTGACTACATTTGGATCACACACGCTTAAAAGAGGCATTATTGTGTTCATACCACTTAATCTCCTATAGATCTGAGTTGCTAATTCTAAATAAAAGTTAAAGCAATTTACTTTGAAACTTGAAAGTTCTGACTCTGGTATGACATCCCTGCCTAAACTGGTTTCAACTTTACTACCAAAGTGGAACTCCGACTGTGGTAAGAAATTATTAGGGTTATTAAATTTCACAGAGAATACATCTGAGGTTTCCATCAGGACACTCTTCTTAATATAATTGCTAAGGATGGTCCTAAAAGTGTACATAGGTTACTGTATGCCACGTGAATCTGTACTGTTTCACTTTGAAACTCTTTTTGTTCATTTGTTTACAATTGGCAATACATAGCTTAAAAGGAAAAATATAATCTAATAACTGGAGTATTCAATGCATCTAAAATACCTTGCGCAGATTTTACTTTATTTTCCAAAAATTCAGATTGGAAAAATAACTGTAAAGCAGACCACTGTTCTAGCATTCTGCTTACAACAGACTCAAGTGAAAGCCATCTGGTCTGGCAAGGATGTAAGATTCGATGGCAATCAACTCGAACGAAATCTTGAAACTCTTTGAATTTTATTAACCTTTTTGGGCTATGATTGATATAGTTATGGACATCCTTGCACAACTCTTCAACAGACCTAGGAAGCATTAGACACGCATTATTTGAGCATAAATGCAATGAGTGACATATACACCCAATAACAAACAAATTTGGCAATATGGATTTAAATTTAGCCTTCAATCCCCCCATGTTCCCCATCATGACACTTGCATTATCAGCTGCATATCCTACCATGTTTTCAAAGGGTATTCCATGTTTTTCAAAAAATTGTTTAATGATTTGGAACAAAGATTCAGCACTACAATCCTCAACATCTAGCAAGTGAAGAAACTTGTCTTCAACTATTTCCTTTTCCTTATTTACTATTCGTACAACAACAGCCAGTTGTTTAGTGCTTGAAACATCTGTACTTTCGTCTAATAAGAGGGAAAATTTTTGTACTTTTAATATCTCAACTATCTCATCTAAACTCTCCTTCCCCATGCAATTAACTACTATATCCCGAGATGTCTGTCGTGCAGATTTCACATTCTGCAATATCTTAGAGTCTGGGGCACAATTTTTCATAACAGGTATAAGGTGATCCATTACATTGAATGAAATGTTATGGTCACATAGAAATTTAAGCATTATAAGTCGACATCGTTCAATGTCTCTCTGAGATGCATTCTTCCTACTTAGTAAGGGCACTACCGAATCTTCTTTCACAGACACTGCTCTAATTTTATGATACTCAGTCTTTATGTGTCTTACCATGTGGGATATGCTGCCAGCAATAATCTTACCACATACATCACAAACAGCTTTATCTTTTAAGTCTTTTCTCGGACCTTGATATTTTGAAAACACTTCAATTCTGGATGTGATGACCAAGTCTCACTATATTTGTATATCCTTTTCTTGCTAGTGCGTTTACATGAAGTTCCTGCCGATGTTATTTCTACCTCTGTGTTTGATTTGTCTTTGGTCATTGAGGGTTCCTTTAATTGATCATCATCGTCAACATCGTCATTGGAATGATCGGATAAGATGTTTGGACCTATTGGATTACTTTCATCCTCAACTGTCTCAAAACCTAAAAGGAAATGTGTACCCGAATATAGTAATTTTCAAAACAATCCAAATATCAAGAAAAAATAATGTTCCTGACTAGAAAGTAGTGTGTAAGAATAAATTATAGTAAACGAGAGAGAGAGAGAGAGAGAGAGAGAGAGAGAGAGAGAGAGAGAGAGAGAGAGACTGTGTGTGTGAAAGCATAAGAGTAAGATCCAATGTCCACTAAAATTTTTATTTGGTAGATAAGATACAACTGTTCACACTTCATTTCTAGCCCTAGGCTAGAACATCAAATTTTGTTTTAAAAGAAATGGATAGAGGTGATTCCACTAGACCTATAATATACTAAATGGAAGTCATTAATTTAAAGAATGCCCTAATAAACTGAATCACCATAATCTAAATATTTTAGTACCTGAATGATAATTTAGATAAAGGTAAATAAATCATAAGCTAACCTTCACTTGATATATTATGCACATGTTCCGGAATATGACCTATAGTTGGATCACTTGCATCATCAGACACACGAGCTGTGATGCCAGAGCTTGGGCCAGGAAGACCAGGGTCAAAATCAACTGGGTCTGGATCATCAGGGTCCTCCGAAGATCGTTTTCTCTTCCCAACATCTTTCCCTGAATGATAATGTAGGCCTATTAGCTAAATACCCACGCACACACACACAATATATATATATATATATATATATATATATATATATATATATATATATATATATATATATATATATATATATATATATATGCTATTGTTTGTGTGTGTGTGTTATTCATGTACCAGGTGCTGATATGTGTAACAATTGTGGGGAGAATATAATAATTATAATCATTCAGCACTCTCATATATAAAATAACTTGTTTGGGCACTGTAGACGACAAGCCTAGATCTAGGCCTATAGGCCTAAGAGGCTATGAAAGCACTCTATGGAGTTGCTTAACTATGGCTTTTTTATGATTATCAGCGTAAGTTAACGTAATCTGTTATTCAAGCGCATCTGCTTACCTTTCCCTTTTCTAATCCAGTTTAGAAGAGACATATCTTAAAGATTCACTCACTGTCACTGACACTACTATAATATAGGTTGACCGTTGTCCTGAGTCCTGAGGCTGAGTCTCCTGACTCAGACGGTCAGACCGTCAGGCGTCAGGCAGTTCAGTCCGAGACTGTCGCGTTTGCAACTTTGCCGCTTCCTAGAATGGTGTCTTTTGGGAAAGACACGCAATAATGACTCTAAAAGAGTCGTTCATAAGAGATGAATTTTTCGATCCTCATCATATAAGCGGGAGACATTCGTCACACATGCTAAACAGACTCTTATTGTATGATGCTGAAAAGGTCAAAGTAATGAAGTAAAGGGTATCTTAAGTGACTGCAGATGCGATAAATACTTGTCTATGGTTAGGAATAAATTCATTTATGCTAGTTATTAAGTAGTAGTGTAACATAGTAATGAAATATATAGTTTTTAACCATAAATCCTTATTTTAATGTAAAGATACGTAAATTAGTCAAAAGGTACCGGTTTTTCTCATTTAGTACCGTTTTATATGAGCGGCGTAAAAACGTACAGGGAAAACCAAAACGTATCAAAACGGTACTTTCGTACCGCCACTGGGAACACTGGGGACAGTCATCACAGTGATACCTGGATAAAAGGGACAGTCATCACAATGATACCTGGATAAAAGGGACAGTCATCACGGTAATACCTGGATAAAAGGGACAGTCATCACAGTGATACCTGGATACAGGGGACAGTCATCACAGTGCTACCTGGATACAGGGGACAGTCATCACAGTGCTACCTGGATAAAAGGGACAGTCATCACAGTGCTACCTGGATAAAAGGGACAGTCATCACAGTAATACCTGGATACAGGGGACAGTCATCACAGTGATACCTGGATAAAAGGGACAGTTATCACAGTGATACCTGGATAAAAGGGACAGTCATCACAGTAATACCTGGATACAGGGGACAGTCATCACAGTGATACCTGGATAAAAGGGACAGTCATCACAGTGTTACCTGGATAAAAGGGACAGTCATTACAGTAATACCTGGATACAGGGGACAGTCATCACAGTGATACCTGGATAAAAGGGACAGTCATCACAGTGATACCTGGATAAAAGGGACAGTCATCACAGTGATACCTGGATAAAAGGGACAGTCATCACAGTGATACCTGGATAAAAGGGACAGTTATCACAGTGATACCTGGATACAGGGGACAGTCATCACAGTGATACCTGGATACAGGGGACAGTCATCACAGTGATACCTGGATACAGGGGACAGTCATCACAGTGATACCTGGATACAGGGGACAGTCACCACAGTGATACCTGGATACAGGGGACAGTCATCACAGTGATACCTGGATAAAAGGGACAGTCATCACAGTGATACCTGGATAAAAGGGACAGTCATCACAGTGATACCTGGATAAAAGGGACAGTCATCACAGTGATACCTGGATAAAAGGGACAGTCATCACAGTGATACCTGGATAAAAGGGACAGTCATCACAGTGATACCTGGATAAAGGGACAGTCATCACAGTGATACCTGGATACAGGGGACAGTCATCACAGTGATACCTGGATAAAAGGGAGAGTCATCACAGTGATACCTGGATACAGGGGACAGTCATCACAGTGATACCTGGATACAGGGACAGTCATCACAGTGATACCTGGATAAAAGGGACAGTCATCACAGTGATACCTGGATACAGGGGACAGTCATCACAGTGATACCTGGATAAAAGGGACAGTCATCACAGTGATACCTGGATACAGGGGACAGTCATCACAGTGATACCTGGATAAAAGGACAGTCATCACAGTGATACCTGGATACAGGGGACAGTCATCACAGTGATACCTGGATACAGGGGACAGTCATCACAGTGATACCTGGATAAAAGGGACAGTCATCACAGTGATACCTGGATACAGGGAAAGTCATCACAGTGATACCTGGATACAGGGGACAGTCATCACAGTGATACCTGGATAAAAGGGAGAGTCATCACAGTGATACCTGGATACAGGGGACAGTCATCACAGTGATACCTGGATAAAAGGGACAGTCATCACAGTGATACCTGGATACAGGGGACAGTCATCACAGTGATACCTGGATACAGGGGACAGTCATCACAGTGATACCTGGATAAAAGGGACAGTCATCACAGTGATACCTGGATACAGGGGACAGTCATCACAGTGATACCTGGATACAGGGGACAGTCATCACAGTGATACCTGGATACAGGGGACAGTCATCACAGTTATACCTGGATAAAAGGAACACTCACCATAGCAATGCCTGTTAGTTCACCCAAGACTGTTCGGAAGGTGAACGTTTTTATGAAATAAAGTCGAAATGTCAGTCGGACAAGCAACACAAACCTCTCCCTCTCTCCCTTCTCCCTCCCTCCCCTCCCCATTTCCCCTCCCCTTCCCTCTTCCTTCCCCTTCCCCTTTCTTTTTCCCCCTTCCCCTACAGCTAGTAGTGAATATAAATTATCTTCATGGCATAATAAAAGTATCTTTCTATTTTTTAAGTCTTGTTATCATTTCCTTTTAGATTCTTAATCTTTAAGTATCCTTTCAGTTCATAACTTCACATTTCCCTGTATTATGTCTATTTACCATTCATCGCATATATATATATATATATATATATATATATATATATATATATATATATATATATATATATATAATATATATATATATTATATATATATATATATATTATATATATATATATATATATATATATATATATATATATACATACATACATAAACAAATACATAGTGTGTTTTGTGTGCATGAATATACATGAATTATTATATTAATGTTCGTAATTCTCGTCCACATCGTCTCGCGTCATACGGTCCGTCATGAAAGAAGATTTTTAGTGATATTAAAAGATGAAATCTCATGAGCAAAGTTCCCAGAATATAATGAAGGACAAGCTGGCCAGCTTATCTCGTTGACGCCACGGGATCTCAGAGCTTAATAATTATGCTTTAGATTTTCGCCGACGTTTTATGATATTGCAGCTTCAACTTTGTTTAGTCTCGTCGACATCAGAGAATAAGATCTTGAATTTCGTGATGGGAAATATTTAAGAAATTTCCCATTGTTTGAGAATAAACTCATCTTAATAGGCTTTCATCTGTAAAGAATTTTGGTTTGGCTTTCGTTATTGAGGTGAAAGTGAAGAATGAGTCAGTATATGTAGATGAGTGGGTGGCTGGTTTGGTGTCAGAGTCGGTCTGAGAAAAGACTGCGCTGCTTCTGCTCATCTACTAAATATCCTTAGTGGATGGAGTATGGGTAGGAATCAGAGAAAGGTTATTAGACGTAGGTATACAGTTATATGAGTTAAGAAATAAAACGGACTGTGAATACCATATGGAGTGACTGATTCTTGTAGATGATGCAGTACTAATTGTCTACAGCAGTGATTCTATACCCAGGTGGAATTCCCGCCTAGGGGGGAATTGTGACCGTAGATTGGCAGGCTCAAACTGGCTCTAGGACCACACAAAACCAAGTGTGCATTGGTCCACACTACTGAGAGGTCACACTGGGCTTTCTGTCTGCTAGCTTGTGTGTTTGTGTTAGTATTTTGTAGCACAGTATTTGGAACGCACCTTTTGAGGCAGGCAATTTTGGAAAGGGCGCAGGGTTGGGGGTGGGGTGTTGGGATGACATTCTGGCATATAGTGAAAGGGTGCATGGGCCAAAAAAGCTTGAGAACCACTGATCTATAGGATATGAAGGAGAAACTGCAGACACTAGTGAAATTCTGAATGTGTTGGCAAGAGCAGAAAGTTGAATGCGAATTTGTGCAAGAGTAGAGAAACCAGGATGATGAACGGTAACATGAATGGTGAAAGATTGGGAGCAGTTGAAATGTACTTGCTAGTATATGTATGTAGCAGAAGGTAGGATGAGGAAAATGGTGAGTCAAAAAATAAGTGAAAGTTCCAGAAGAGAGCTGCAGATATTATAGAAGCTCAAGTTGAAATGTATGAGGGGACTGTTAATCCAACACACCTTTATGGAACACAAGTTTGTGCACTGAATGAGAATGACTGAAAGGATGAGAACTAATGAGATAAGTAGACCTGATGAAAAGGTTAGCTTAGGTGAGAGGATCTGCATCAAGATGGACTAGACTTGTAGAGAGAATGGAGAACGATAGGTGAGTGAAGAGAGTCTATAATTCGAAAATGCTGGTAGGATTAACAGATAGATACCATAGATATCTATTTGATAGTCGTGGAAATATGGTTTATTCCCTGTCAGTGACATTTTGTTCAGTTGACTAAAATGTCTTTGTGCATGTTGCTGGGCCTTCTATGGGATCTATATAACCTATGTTGAAACCTCGGTGTTCCTCTTTGTCTTGTCAAATTCTCTTCCGTATTCCTACTTTTAGGTTCTATAGCTTAAAACTTCTTATGAGCGTGTTAGCAATAATAATAATAATAATAATAATAATAATAATAATAATAATAATAATAATAATAATAATAATAATAATAATAATAATAATAA
The DNA here is from genome assembly GCF_040412425.1 of Macrobrachium rosenbergii. Classification (NCBI taxonomy): domain Eukaryota; kingdom Metazoa; phylum Arthropoda; class Malacostraca; order Decapoda; family Palaemonidae; genus Macrobrachium; species Macrobrachium rosenbergii. The sequence goes on along the minus strand of NC_089787.1, from coordinate 17,071,969 downwards.
TAACGTGGCTAATAGAATGCCTGAAAAAATATATGGGGCAGAGGAAAACACCATCAGCGTCCTAAAAAATACAATGTGCAACTGGAATACAGTGCTTACAAGCTCTGGGATAAGACTAGCAGAGGTTAACATCAAGAGAGGACTCTTTCAAGGTTACTCACTGTCACCACTACTCTTTGTAGCAGCCATGATTCTCATGACAAAAGTACTGAAGAAGATGGATGCTGGGTACCAACTCAAGGAGGCAATAGAATTAACCATCTGATGTTCGTGGACGACATCAAGCTGTTTGGTAAGAGCATCAAGGAAATAGATACCCCAGTTCAGACTGTAAGGATTGTATCTGGGGACATCAGGATGGAGTTTGGAATAGAAAAATGCGCCTTGGTCAACATACAAAAAGGTAAAGTGACGAGGACTGAAGGGATAAGGCTTCCATACGGTAATAGCATCAAACACATAGATGAGACAGGATACAAATACCTGGGAATAATAGAAGGAGAGGATATAAAACACCAAAAGATGAAGGATACTATCAGGAAACAATATATGCAGAGAGTTAAGGCGATACTTAAATCAAAACTCAATGCCGGAAACATGACGAAAGCCATAAACACATGGGCAGTACCGGTAATCAGATACGGCGCAGTAGTGGGGTGGAGGAAGGCTGAACTCCACAACATAAACAAGAAAACTAGGAAACGCATGACAATACACAAAGCACTACATCCAAGAGCAAATACAGTCAGACTATACATAGCATGACAGGGAGGGAGGGAGGGGTGTACCAAGCATAGAGGACTTTGTCAGTATCAAGAGCAGAGCACTGGGGTAATGTCTGAAAACCAGTGAAGATGAGTGGCTAAGGAGTGCACGGGAAGAAGGACTGATAAAAGTAGACGAAGACCCCAGAAATATATAGAGACAGGAGAATAAAAAACAGAACAGAGGAATGGCACAGCAAATCAGTGCATGGACAGTACATGAGACAGACTAAAGAACAGGCCAGCAATGAAACATGGCAATGGCTACAGAGGGGAGAACTCAAGAAGAAAATAGAAGGAATGATAACAGCGGCACAAGATCAGTCCCTAAGAACCAGATATGCCCAAAGAACAATAGATGGAAATAATATCTCACCTACATGCAGGAAGTGCAATATGAAAGACGAGACCATAAACCACATAGCAAGCGAATGTCCGGCACTTACACAGAACCAGTACAAAAAGAGGCATGATTCAGTAGCAAAAACCCTCCACTGGAGCCTGTGCAAGAAACTTGCAGCAATAAACGGTCGGTACGAACACCAACCTGAGGGAGTGATAGAAAACGATCAGACAAAGATCCTCTGGGACTATGGCATCAACACAGATAGTGATACTTGCCAATAGACCAGACTTGACACTGATTGACAAGATCAAGAAGAAAGTATCACTCACTGATGTCGCAGTGCCAAGGGACACCAGAGTAGATGAGAAAGAAAGAGACCTAGAAATAGAAATATGAAGGATATGGGGTATGCCAGTGG
>NC_089787.1:17032941-17062941 GCF_040412425.1 Macrobrachium rosenbergii | reverse complement strand
AAACGCTGCGTAATGAATCTGAATCCTATCACTCTCCATAGTTGATTCTGATTCAATTACCTTTGATTTACTTCTAATCTTTTTGCGTTGATTTGTGGCTAAAGCAGAACTGGTGTTCACAAGGGAACTGTTCTGATTCGTCTTTGTATCTGTCTATAGGGATCATGCAGAATTCAATATCAAGTGGATATATTATTTCATTTTCATCCCTGTCCGTTCTTATTTAGCTTCTCAAAGTCTTTAGATAAGAAATTCTTTAGTAATTATTCATGGTGTTCTTAAAACACCTTGGCAATAATTGTTGATGCTGTTCTTAAACCACCTTGGTATATGGATAAAAGTCTCTTTAAACAATTTATTATATATGGAAGAAAATATCTCAAAATAAATTTAATTTAATACAAAGAATTCAATATCTCATATACTTCATGTCCCAACGAGTCATAGACTGGTACATATAATCTTCTTTAACCTATAAACTCATCTCTATCCAGAATTACCCAGATTGTCTTAGGAAACCTACGTCGGATTAGTCAGAAAAAATATTAATTTGAAAGAAGTTATAGTTTCGTCGTTTGAAAGACGAAATATTAAAATGGTGAAGCTTCATAAATTGTTTATCGAAGTACGTGTTTTTCCAAAGGTCAGACACTCAAAGCTTTTAAATAAAAAGAAAGATGAATTGTCATTTGGGTGTGCATCTTCAGCAATTGGCCAATATTAAAAAAATACCTATATGATAATTCTACCACCTCAAACAATTGACATTTTTACACCAGGGCAATAATAATGCAATAGTAACATCCACAAACCACATCATAGGAAAATCTGAAGGTAAATACAAATAATGAATTTTTTGCAACGATAAATCGAACAGTCACTTACATTAAGAGGTAATCCAAATGTGGTGAGTAAGTCACAGAACCAGAGCATCTGCTGGAACACTCCAATTTACCTGGAAAGTAAATATTTGATAAATTACAAAAAGACCTTAAAACAACCAAAACATGACCTCATCCAAGTATAAGAGAGAGAGTAGTTTCCCAATGAATTCAAGGATCCTAAAGCACAGGAATATATTACAAAAACGCTGCTTGTTTTGAGCTTCACAACACTGTGTACATAAGGGCTGCTAATTGTCAGAGGAAATGTGGAAAGTGGTGAACAGTTAGGTGCTTTGGGACACTTTGCAAGTATTTTCATCTCTGGGAAGCCACTTTCATTCCACTGTCCCTATTTGCATTTAATGTTTATGTGACGTTTAATCTGTAGCAGAGTGAAAGCTCTAAATATTGATTATTATAATATTGCTGTTGTTGATGTGAAGGTGAGCACATCCTTGATTGACACACAACTGCTCAGTTCTTTCATTAATCCAAAAGAAAAACGGCACTGAAAAAATTACATTTAAATGTTGTTCTTTTCAAAAACTTCTTTAAAAAAACAGAATACATCATGCCATCAAGGTATCAAAATAAATCTAAGTTAATCTGTAATATTTGGCATTATTTTACACAGATATATCTTAGAGCTGTCTCCATCCAATGACAAATGGTCAATAGAAACTTGACTTAATTTGAATTGACATTTCTTCCAAATGAAACTTCCCGTAAGTCAGAACATGACTGCATCTTCACCAATCATCCATTTACTTCAGACTTGCCATCATGACCTGATCAGCGATAAGGAAAGCAACGCAGAATAACGTTTACCCGAAGGCGACTCAGACTTCGAGCTAAGCAGAATTATACCACGAAGTTAAACAACTCATGCTGGAAACTCTACAACAACTTTGCTGTCGACAAGTCCAAGAGAAACTACAAGTTAAAGTGGGTGATTGATTTGACATTGTAACATAAGTTTTCCTTAAGGCTTAGCCAGTTCGTGTGATTACGTTATGAAAAGGTTCCGTCTGCTCGAATTGTTAATTTGTTTTATAGCGGTAATGATTTACACGTGTTCAATGAGAGAGAGAGAGAGAGAGAGAGAGAGAGAGAGAGAGAGAGAGAGAGAGAGAATATTCTTGTCAATATTTTAACGATTTCCCAAGAAATAAAAAAACATTGTCTTTCAGAATAAGGAGATAAGTCCTTATGTCATTTATTAAAATGTAATAAAAACAAACACATGAAAAAAACAGTAGCAATAACAATTATACTTTAAATAAATCGACCATTAATCATTTTCTTTGCCCTTTCTCCCATCTCCTTCAGCTTTTTATTTTACTATATACTTCATTTCCTTTTATAATGATTGTCAATCATTATAAAGAAAAAATTTCAAATCTTTGCTTATAATTTTTCTTGATAGATTTGTTTGTCTCAAAGGCTCAAAGGATTTCTTTGTCAGATTCTATATCTGGGGATTTGCATAATGCTTTTGTTGCTGACACAAACTGGGCAGTGGCATGAACTTCATATATATTTATGAGTCCAATTATGATATTTCCATGATTAACTTATACTGACCAGCATACTCGAGCGCACATGCATGCACACACACGCACATATGCCCACATACTAATGCACACAAATACAAACATACACAGACATATATATATATATATATATATATATATATATATATATATATATATATATATATATATATATATACTATATATATATACAGATATATATGCACACATATATATATGCATATATACATATATCTATATTTATAAAAATGGATGTATGTATGTATGTTCCACATACACTTTGAAATGCACTGAACAATTTCAAACAAACTTAGTACACATATGACTTACCATCTGGGAAAGAACACTGTAGCACCAAAAGGGGGGGTGTGCGGGTAGGGGTGAAATGTAAAAATTACAGACAACGACAGATATTAGTGTCTAATCCATAGTTTTGAGGTCGCTGAGATGAATAGGGACACTCCTGATGCCCTGTAAGTCCAAGTTCAGCCCCGATGTAGAGGGGGTGGGAAGGGGGTGACGTGTAAAAATAACCGAAACGACAGATATTAGTTTTTAATCCATAGTTTTCGAGGTCCCTGAGAAGAATAGCGATGTTCCTGATGCTCTTTAAGTCTAAGTTCAGTCCTGATAGGAAGGGGGGTGGGAAGAAGTGGGAAGGGGGTGACGTGTAAAAATAACCGAAACTACAGATATTAGCGTCTAATCCATAGTTTTTGAGGTCACTGAGATGAATAATGAAACTCCCGATGTCTTGTAAGTCCAAGCTAAGCCCTGATAGAAAAGAGGGGTGAGAAGGGGTGAAAAATAAAATGTCAGAAATGACAGATATTAGTGTCTAATTAATAGTTTTCGAGGCTGCTGAGATGAACAGTGGTGCTCCCGATGCTCTTTAAGTCCAAGTTCAGGCCCAATAGAAATGGGGGTGGTGGTGAAGAGATGAAATATATAATGTCAAAAATGCTGGACGATGTAACTGTAGCTGAAGCAGCTATCTTAAAAGGAAAGGAGAGAGAGAGAGAGAGAGAGAGAGAGAGAGACAGTTTATCGGTTGTCATTCAGAGTTTTCCGGGCAGCGCCGGGTTGGTCACTAGTATATATATATACAGTATATATATATATAATACATGTGTGTGTGTGTATTAAGCTCCTCTCAATGGAAATTCGGCAGGTTTATTCAAATTTACTTTTTTTTATTATTTCATTCGACGTCTCGTATTTATTCGTAGCTTTTTAAAAACAGTTTTCTATTAGATTCCAGAACGGAATTTTTCCTACAAAACCTGTTTCGATATTTTTCGGAAACTCTTTCACTTCAAAGTCTTGATTTGACCCAAAAAATGCGATTCGTTTTAGATATATTTTCATTTCCTAATTTTATTTTCTGGCTTGAAAGAAATCTTTATATCTATCTGATATTTTCCTTCTTTCATTCGTTTTTTCCCTCCTCTTCGCCGAATATTTTCCTGAATTTTTCGTTTACTTCCCCATTCAGTCTTCGTCGTTTTTTCCTTTCGTTTTATTGCGTTCTTTTTCATTTTCCTTCATAAAAACCCTCTGGGATTTTTCAGTGTATTTCTCGTTTAGTTTTTCTGTGAAATATCACTGATTTTATCGCGTGTCCATTTTTCCTTCGTTTTCGAAAAAAATATAAAAAGAAACAATAGACCAAAAGTAGTCCTGACTCTCAGAGTTGAACAAAAGTAAAAAAAAAACAGAGCTTCCTGACAATAATGAAGACTTAGATACACGGCAATGCTGAATTCATAGAATCAAAATAAGGGAAAATACAAGTTATCCATTTCTCCCTCAGAAGCAGAATAAAAATATAACTTTGTCAATAAATGTTCCCAAGTGTTTTATGCTTTAATGTTCAGGCAGAAAAATGATTGAAAGCCCATGAAAAGCCACAAGGACTCATTAAATAGTTAGATATTCACTTACTAGTACTTTCCCAGGTAGTTTTTATATATCTAACTATCTTTTTCTACCTTAATGAAAGAGTTTTGTACGAAGTTCAAAACACTTTTGATATGGAAGAAATTTCCTTTGTAAGACGAGATTTCAGAGAAATTTTGTAGGAATCGTTAATTTTCTTGTTCGTAATGATTCTCATTTATTAGTCCTCTTTTACATTAAAGAGTTTAAGATTCAGACAATTGACTTTGTTGATGTGTAAGATGAAAAGGGTCTAATTTCTCTTCTCTTTTCGATTACAAACGAAAATTCATGAATTGTTAATCAGTATATCAGCAATTCATTGTCGACTGGTAATGAAATGGCCACAGATGCAAATGAATCTCTAGAGTTAGATTATAATATGATAACAGGTGTAATATTATTAACGAATAAATGAATACATATTAAATATGTATGAATGAATAATTAGATACTATTGTCTGCATCAGAATAGTGAACGAGGAATTTGAATGATTCTTTTATCCTGTCAGCATCAGATGAATAAATGAAGATGAATAAACACGAGCCAAAGGCAACAGAAAAAGAATAAAAGTAAATGTGATGAGGACGAAGTAAAATTGAATAAATGTCATAATTGTAGCCAATATTAAAAGCAAAATTCAAGGTACATCATCATATATATGTATTCAATCTCTCTCTTTCTCTCTCTCTCTCTCTCTCTCTCTCTCTCTCTCTCTCTCTCTGTATGTATGTATGTATGTATGTAATGAATGTATATATACTGTATATCTATCTATCTATCTATCTATCTATCATATATATATATATATATATATATATATATATATATATATATATATATATATATATATATATATATATATATATATATATAAACCCATTAAACCCAAGCTCATCTAATTAGCGCTAACATATGCACCAGTTCCCGCTGAACGCGAATTGCAGAATATTGTATATAACAATTTCCTGCTGGCCGTGTTTGTTCATTATCGCATAAGACGGGTGAGTAATATTCCGGAATACGGAGAGTGGCGTTCATTAGTATGTATGACGTCATTCGCATTAATTACATCAAGAGACAAGACCCAAAATTTCCTGTGAGGATTTCCTTCGTCATTAGTTGGTAGTTACTGGTTGCAAGAGGATTACTCTGGTCTGGATCTTATTCTTCTTCTTGTTGTAAGGGATGATGACATTGATCCCGAAAAGACTGCTGTCAAAATATTAGCACTGTGCATCAGTGGAATCCTATAAAATAGGAATGTTTGATTGGATGAAATTCCGGCTGTAAGCTCGAGTGCTGGGGCGCTTTAGGTTATTCAGCCCTTAAGACAGTGAAAAGAGAGGGTTAGGGAGGGTGGAGAGGAAGATAAAGAAATCAAGGAAATAAATGAGATGAAATACCAAGATGTATAAACAAAAGTTATTAGAAAACCTTTCATTTTTTCTAAGATGTGACGGCTAGAGAGGCTGGACAGCAAAATAAAAGCTACAGGAAATAAATGAAATGAGATACAAGGATTAAAATGTGGAGCTATGAGAAACAGTTATCGCACTGGTTAGAGAGGATGGACAGCAAGATTATATAAAGGAAGCCGCGATGGAGGTCAAGTAAAAGTCTAAAAATTGGATGCAGCTTGGGGCCAAAGGAACTCTGTAAACACTCATTCGTAATGCTTACAGTACATCACGTGAGTGTACTGACAGCACTAACCTTCTACAAGGAATATATAAATATATATATTATATATTCAATCAGTAACTACAGTATATAAACGTCCTTAAATATATTAGTAAAATAACTTTCGCTCTACCTCGAAAATATATTTCCATATATGTTACCGAAGGGAATTTTTAGTTAAAGGATATTAAAGGACGTTTGTAGCTTAATGCATTTTATATGAATCACGGTGATGTGATAAAATTTCATTCATAACATGGCTAAACTGCGACAAACGCACTACAAGGTTAGCATGGCAGAGGTGGGTTGATACCGATTCTATATACAAATACCCGAGTTCGACGGTGATTTGTAGGTGAGGGTCGGTAATAACTTATACCTCACTTGTTGGCTTTGTGGGTTAAGGCGTCACTGTAGTCCTGAGTTCTTGTCCTTCGCTGGTTCGAGACCACGGGACGACGAACTTATTATCAACTAAAAAATTCCCTTTGGTAACATATATGAAAATATATTATTTCCGAGGTATGCGAATTGGATATTAAAGGACGTTTGTAGCTTAATGCTTGTATATGAATCACGGTGATGCGATGAAATTTCATATTACATATATATATATATTGTCATGCAATTGCTATTTGCGATAGCACGAAGCTCCACTTATTTTAAAATTGACATTAAAGAATAAAGCATATAAAATGCAGACGGCGAGTCAACATCACGACCACCCAGAACCGAGGAGCAGGGAGCAATCAAAACACCCCAGACATTAGCACCAGCTAAACCCTCGGTGTGTTCACGAAAACACTCCATCCGTCCTCTCTGAGCGTATTGTCCCTCCTTTGTCAGCCTTTAATTTCCCATGGGTACTATCGTTCATCTCCTTGTTCCAGCACTGCTCCTGTGGATGTCGGCAAAACAGACAAAACACCCACATGCGGGACAGAGACTGGGAGGCGGGAGCAGAGGCTATATCAGGTGCTGACCAGGGGTCATGTGAAGAGTTCGTTACCACCCAGAATCAGATTAGAGTCCTTGCCGGGTCGGTCTCGGACCGCCCTCCCCCTTTCTGACCCAGTAAAACTTTGTTGTGATAACATAGTCCCACCAAAGTCCTTGCCTATATATATATATATATATATATATATATATATATATATATATATATATATATATATATATATATATATATATATATATAATGCATACAGAACCTACAACCCAATGCCCATCTGTAGCCCAGACACAGAGAAAACTGGCACAGAAGAGTAAAGGAGCTTAATTTAAGGACAAAATGAGAGACCTGGCTCTCAATGGAGGAAAACTGACTCATGGAAAGATTTCCAAACTTTGCCTCTACATGCAAAGAAACTGTCACCCAATCTAGAAATCGTAAGACGGTTACCGATATCCAACTGAATAAATATAGGAAGAGGTTACCTGATGGGTATTTTGAAAGTGCCTGAGAGAAGCAGACTTTCTCCCTCTAACATAACAGAAGCACGATCAGACCCTTCGCCAGATATTTACAGAAAGCCATTCTCTTTTCCTCTAGGTATTTCACGCATACCATTCTCGTTATCACTTGTTCACTAGCACTCATCTTTGCCTCTATATCACCTAGCTCAACCAACCCCCTTTTCCTCCCATCTGTCCCAAAAGACTTATGAAATAATACATTTGTATTCATTTATCTATTTTCACACTAACCATGACACTAGAAGTGACACCCTTTCCTAGGTCTTCCTCTCTCAGCCACCCAGACATATTCATTGTATAAATCAGTCATGGAATCCCTGCACTTTCACTTTTGTCTCACAAAATCCCTTAACTTCCTGCTTTGTTCCCTTAAAGAAGTAATCTTGTATTAATAATTTATCTCTTGTGGATCATGTCTATTTACATTTAAAACCTCTAACTAAATCTTCATATTATTTCTCTGAATTGTTTGCAATAATCTAAAAAAGCATGAGACTACAACCAGACTGCCGTCGTCCCGTTTCCTCTTTTCCACAAGAACCTGAAGAACGAAAATGTCAGAATTTCCATTTCATACATGATGTCAGCGGTCACAGGCCTTAGGAAAATTCTCTTCTGCAAAGTAGGGGTTATTTCCTCTACATGGGGTCCGCGCCCCTTCACAAAGTGTCCCTCTACCTTGCAACACAGAACAAGTGTCACCCAGTCAATTGGTACTTCCCACGTCAGCAATATGCAAGTTGTACTGCTTACTTTCGCCGCTGGAGCGGTGCTTCTTAAACTGACAGACTGTCGTTTGTGAAAGCAATTGCTTCAAGAAAAGAGTATTAGTCTATATGCCTTTATCCATCGTGCTTTTGTTGAGCTAACTGCAGTTTCTATGCCTGCATTTCCACGTTCGAATTTACAAAGCAAATTTTAGTTTAGTATACAAGCATTTTGTGCTAAAGTATTTAAACTGACGGAAATGCAAAACGGAAGGAATTTCACCAAGGGCATTAACAAACGAAAATAAGACCGCACTGGTGACGAGATTTAAAGAAGTGTGAGAAAGTCTGGAAAGATCAGCTAAATGGAACCCGTCCTGGAATCAGTCGTCCAAGATGGGAAAAGAGTTGAAAAAGATTTTCTCTTTTCTTGAAGAACCTGAAATGTAGTCTGGAGTCGAGATGGAAATTGCCAAAGTTGAATCGGAGATTTCACTGGAGAAGCCTCAGTCTCTTGGAAAAGGATTTGGAGTTTGGTTACTTAGTCCTCTTCTCAGTTTTCTCATTTACACACACACACACACACACACACACACAGAACGCTGCTAATACCTCGCAAACACCTCATTTATGTAGGTCATCTTTTAAACATAAAATAGAAATAAACTTTAAAAAATCAGTGGAATAAACTTTTCCACCCTACACCTTTCAGCCTTATCTGGGCGTTGGGAGAAGTTTCTCAGCAAGTTTCTGAGGGTGAGGTTGCTATCCCTATGCCTTTTTCCTTGTTCCAACTAGACGCTAGTACCTATTTATAGCTGTGTGAACTAGTGGGACCTAGCAACCATGAGCAGACTGCTTCGCCACCCAGCAATGTTACCTACTTTGGCTGAGCGTACCTTCCAGAAGTTTTTCCCTTTATTCGCGATGGATAAAACCACAAAAATGCATAAGTTTCTCCTCGAGTATATTGCCCTGTCCCTTTGACAGACAGTTCCAATTGATACCGTCAAAGAATTCAAGTAGACAGACATATCGTGCCATATTGTGAGGAGCAAACTATGATAAAGAAACGACAGAAATCATATTCATATTCTCTAGGAGTTGGAAGGAGTGAATATTTGATAAGTGTTTCTCATTTAATATGTCTGAATATATGAGATTAGGTTGGCAGTGATATATAAGACAAGGACAGATATTCTGTCTGTCTGTCTGTCTGTGTCTCAGTTCTATATATCAAATATATATATCAATATATACATATATATATATATATATATATATTATATAAATATATATAATATATATATATATATATATATATATATATATATATATATATATGGATATATACTGTATATATATATAAATATATATATATATATATATATATATATATATATATATATATATATATATATATATGAGAGAGAACAGATATTCTCATCTTTTCTCTCTCTCTCTCTCTCTCTCTATTTCTCTTCTCTGAGAGAGAGAGAGAGAGATATATATATATATATATATATATATATATATATATATATATATATCTCTCTCTCTCTCTCTATCATTAGGAAATCCTGTTCTCAAAGAGAGTCATTAGAAATCCTGTTCTCATAGTCATTAGAAATCCTGTCTCTCTCTCTCTCTCTCTCTCTCTATCATTAGGAAAATCCTGTTCTCACCTCCCCCTCTCTCTCTCTCAAAGGAAATCATGAGAGCTCATTATGTCCTAATCGTACTTGTCCACGAGATGAGGGAAACGTGAGGCAATTACACGAAGCTCTTACTTTTAACTTCTTCTTTAGTCACTTTCCTCCAAGAAACATTAAACATTGCTAATTTCCTCCTGGAGGAAAGTCATTTTAGTTTTCTGTAAAAGAAAACTATTGAGATGGCTCTTTGTCAGCCCGTCCGCACTTTTTCTGTCCGCCCTCAGGTCAAAAATGACAGGCTAGAGGGCTGCAAATTGGTATGTTGATCATCCACCCTCCAATCATCAAACAAACCAAATTGCAGTCTTTTAGCCTCGGTAGTTTTTATTTTATTTAAGGTTAAAGTTATCCATGATCGTGCGTCTGGCAATGCTATAGTAAAGGCCACCACTGGGCCGTGGCTGAAAGTTTCATGGGCCACGGCTCATACAGCATTATATTGTACAGAAAACTGATTGCGCCGAAGAAACTTAGACGCATTTTTACATGTTTACATTTGCTTACAACTTTTCTAACAAATGCTCTCTGGTCCCCGCCTCATTTCGCCCTGTTGATTGTTATTATTATTGTTACTATTATTATAATTATTATATTCCTATTACTGACAGCCTAACAAATTCTGTGAAAACCTACGGGAACAACACTACGGTTATCAGACATATGTTTTTGGCTTATAACCCTTCGTTATAATAATTTCAGTGATATCTTCAGTTTTCTACTTCGAAGTTATATTGTAGATATCATTACGACAAATATCAGGAATTTGAATATTCTGAGCAATAAAAATCAGTCGAAGTGAAATTACCTCCCGGTCTACTAGCCTGTCAAAATCCAGTAGAGAGCAGTTTTGAATTACTCTATATATCCTAGACGATTATGATTATTGAATGAAAGTAAAGTGAATGCAAAGCCATTATCGACCATCAAGAAATTGATGGCATCTCTGACATAAGAATTCCTCCCGTGGGAAGATCATTCGTGACGCATGTCTGATGATTTCAGCATTTTATTATGGTGTTTCCAACTTGAACATACCTCCATTAATCTGTTTGAAATCCTTCTTGGGAGGTCGATACCAAAGTCTGTTTCCCTCTTATTTCTCTTCGGTCGTCTCGAGTCTTTGAGGAATCACTTACGTTTGGAACCACATCAGGAATCATTGCCGCTTATACGTGACTGCTAAGGTTTGTTGGACCGTCCGAAAGTAACTTCTTCGCTTAGCCCATCTTTAAACGTCTGAGATTGTCGATCGCGTTTCGAAGTGAGAGAAAGCAACAGTTGTGGGAAAGGAGTGAATATAGGTTTGACTTTCCGTCAGTTCTCAAAGCAATGACCATAATAATGTTGTTAATTCGTTCAACAAACGGTTCCTTTTTTCCAATTTATCTCTTATTTCAATCCGAAATGAAATGAGGAAAATATTAGATTAACTGAATATAACGGGGAGAGAGAGAGAGAGAGAGAGAGAGAGAGAGAGAGAGAGAGAGAGAGAGAGAGAAAATAAATTGAGAGAGAGGAGTCCAAGAGGACCCTGAGAAAAAAATTGAGAGAGAGAGAGAGAGAGAGAGAGAGAGAGAGAGAGAGAGAGAGAGGTAAGAGGAGAAGAGAGAGAGAGAGAGAGAGAGAGAGAGAGAGGACCCTGAGAAAAATTGAGAGAGAGAGAGAGAGAGAGAGAGAGAGAGAGAGAGAGAGAGAGAGAGAGAGGTAAGAGGACTCTGAGAAAAATTGAGGGAGAGAGAGAGAGAGAGAGAGAGAGAGAAACGAGGTAAGAGGACTCCGAGAGAGAGAGAGAGAGAGAGAGAGAGAGAGAGAGAGAGAGAGAGACGAGGTAAGAGGACTCCGAGAAAAAATTGAGAGAGAGAGAGAGAGAGAGAGAGAGAGAGACGAGGTAAGAGGACCCCTGAGAAAAAAATAGAGAGAGAGAGAGAGAGAGAGAGAGGGGGGGACCCTAGAGAGAGGGGGCGGCTGCATATCTGGCAATGGTCAATATGCAAATGACGCAGCCAAAGATGGAAGGGCTACAGCGGGCTAAATCGAAAATCGCCGTCAGCAGAGACCAGTCGAACTCCCGAAGGAGACTCCCTTTGATATGACCCAATAAAAAGCGCATTAGGACAGGGATCTGACAGCCTGGTCGTTATTGGGGGAATTTTTGCTGGTGATGACACTTCACGGGTTTATTTCCACAGAAGGGCGGAGAGGGGGGGCGGCGGTTGGTCTCCCTAGCACCTCGTGATAATTACGATAAAGTATATTTTGGCCTGATCGGAAAACCGTGCAAGGAGAGAGCAAGCCACCATAAGCAGAACATTTGCTACCACAGCCAGACCTCGGCGCTGCCAAACACTGCTGGAATCATCATAACCACGAGATAAACTGGCCAAAAAAACCGATTTCATATATTGAATTGAATTGAACTGAATATAGAATTTAGGCCAAAGTTCAAGCACTGGGACCTACGAGGTCATTCAGCGCTGAAACGGAAATTGACAGTGGAAATTTTGAAAGGTGTAACAGGAGGAAAACCTCAAAGCAGTTGCACTATGAATCAATTGTTGGAGAGGGTGGGGAGTAAGATGGAAGAAAGAGAATATGAACGGAGGTACAGTAAAAGGAACGAAAGGGGCCGAAGGCACACTGCAAAGAACCTTAAGTAATGCCTACAGTGCACCACATGAGGTGCACTGAAGGCACTAACCCCCTAAGAATTGATTTCACATATGACAATAAGAATAAAACCTGGAGGGTGGTCGTAGAGAACGCCCCTGCCACCTGCTATGAAAATATGATGGGAAACAACAAAGGGAATAATTTTGAGGACAAGATCACCACTGAAATTGTATAGCAGAGTTTTAGGAAGAACATAAGGATGGACAGCCAGGGGACAGTCCAGGACATCGAAGGATTAAGGATACGACCAGGGAGATCAAGAAGACTGCAGGGAAGGTGGGCAGGAGGAGCTGGAGATCGATGGGCAGGTCATCCCAGGGATTAAAATAAGAAAATAGCAGATGTTGGGAGAGTACATATATACACGAGTGTAGCTGTTATCTCTCCAGTGCATCGGTACCTGGTGAAGAAGACTGTTTTTGAAGGCTAGAACTTGGTATATTGTTCTTTGTAAACTAAAAACCTAGAATCTGAATCAACCCGTCTCATTGAATCCAGAAAGAGTAGCTTGGACTTCTTACGAAGCATAGAAAGATTCAAGATTTATGAAACAGCAGATATATTATTGTCACCACTGAAAATGGTTCTTGCTGTATTGATAACGTTTTTAAGTTAAATCAGTTCCCACTAGTTATTTTATTTGTAATTTCATGCAAGTCAAGATAAGGCCAGAAAGATATTTGATACAATTATTCCATCTGGCAATGTTTTTATTTTTAAGATTTTTCCTCTTCCTTCAATTAAGAAGATATTTTATTATTTTCGACGCTGGAAAAACTTGTCCGAAACCTTTTCTAAAAGAATTTAGGACGGAGAGAGGTATACTCAGGGCTCTGGTATTCTCCGAAAGGCGAGCGATATGACAGCACGAAATACTCGATTATCATCCGGGGTCATGCTCGCGCATATATCGTAATA
Organism: Macrobrachium rosenbergii; assembly: GCF_040412425.1. Taxonomy (NCBI): domain Eukaryota; kingdom Metazoa; phylum Arthropoda; class Malacostraca; order Decapoda; family Palaemonidae; genus Macrobrachium; species Macrobrachium rosenbergii. Next base: position 17,049,396 of record NC_089787.1, on the reverse strand, counting down.
AAGGCAACTCATGATATTCCGTGCGGAGCCTCAGAAGCAGATCCTCTGGGGAGACTCTAATTGCCTCGCTCTGCAATTAAGCGCTGAAGGACACTGCCGCAGTTTCAGTCTGAAGTCTTGAAGTATTTCAGAGATTTTTTATGTTTGTGTCTGGTTGTAGCGTCTTTCATAGTTTCAGTGCTTAAGACGTTTATCTTGAGAGCAGGTGGCTTCCTTGAATCGCAGATGAACCTCTTGTGCAGGAGACTTCCCCAACGCTAGGCGCTTCATTCACCTACTCAGAAGGCTCGCCTCCAGTGCGTCGAGCCCACCCACAAACATTGTCCATTCACATCGATCTTGTTTATCCTCAGGCCGTTTCCTTCTTTCTAATACTGCCTTTGCTCCATCAGTCAGTCCCTTTCTGGATCTTGCTCTCAGCTCTTCAAAAGAGTTCCTTCAAAAACTGTCATCCTCGATTCTTTCCAAATGACCAAACCATCTCAAACCACTGGCCCATCCTTTCACAACCACACTAACTCTTTTATTACCCTCTCTGTGCACCTTTGCATATCTGACCCCCCTCATGGATGACACATGATAAAAAAAGTTTTCTTGAATAGACCAGACCTCTGTGTAACAGGTATTTTATACTGTATTTTTACAGTCTTTGTTACTGCTGATGTTATATTTATTCTTTATTTAGAAATTTATGATATTTGTCCATCCTATGTCTTAGTGATTCTTAATTAATATGAATGTAGTATACTTGTATGTATGTATGTATTTGGGAGGAATATAAATGACTACTAGAGGAGGCCATTAGGCCACTTACTGGCAACCTAAGGCTGCTTAAATAAACTCATGAAAATAATTACTAGCAATAAGTAAACTATATTTGATCATTTAGTATCTCTCTCTATCTATCTATCTATCTATCTATCTATCTATCTATCTATCTATCTATCTATCTATCTATCTATCTCTGATCTTCGACGAACTTGTTAGTATGTGTTATAAGAAGTGCATCACCTTAATGGAGAGGAAGAAAGACAATTATGAGTTTCTGGGAGTTCATCCATATTTTATGTCAGTTAAAATGAGTGGATCATTTGTTATTCTCAAACCCCATTAACTCTTCATGTATCGAGTTTTCCACACGTGCTAAACCATAAGTCATTATTATTATTATTATTATTATTATTATTATTATTATTATTATTATTATTATTATTATTATTATTATTATTATTATTAAAGCTACTTTCACGGTATTTAATTTGTAAAGAAGTAAATAATCGGATTATTATTATTATTATTATTATTATTATTATTATTATTATTATTATTATTATTATTATTATTATTATTATCCTTCCGGACATTACGTACCATCTCAAGGCCACTGCCCAAAGTGCCCTCATTGTACAAACCTACTTTGGTGCCAATGCTTTGAGAGGCTTGTCCTGGACTGGAGGACGATAAGACGAATGAAGTTACACACAGAAGTTGAAGAATGAAAATTAATGCATATATTGCGGTCAGCATAATTGTGCAATGTTGCACCTGTAATAATATCACTTGCTATTATTGCAGTGGATTTTTTCTTCGAAAAAATGCTTTGGAAAATAAAAAAAATTAAGTATTGATTAATATGAAAACTAAAACGAATGACCTGAAAATACAATGGAATGGTGTGAAATCTAACATTTACTAATAAAACGAGTTTTAAGGATAAAATTATCATATGGTAATGTTCAGCTTTCCAGAACTGGAGAGAAAATCATAATATTGTTTAACTGAAACTAAACTAAATGTCCAGTTACTGATATTGAGTCTTATTCTCTTATCAAAACCAATAGGCTACATTTTCCCACGATTTTCTGGTTATCTTATTGGTGAATCTTTCTTCCAGAAAGCGATATTCATCAATATAAAGGAAATTACGACAACATCTCACCAGATGAGAAAATATAGGTAATTTGTTACAGGTCCTGAAATTCCTCAGCATTCCACTGCAAACAGTGTGTCGTTTATTAACATTAGGTTTAACTTCACTCAGTTTGCTAAGAGTTCCATCTTAGCTACCACTAAAACGTGGGACAGTTTGCCCTGTGCAGTTGTGGAATCTTCTGACCTCCTAATGTTTGGGAGAGGAGCAAAGTCATTCCTGGTCTCTGCTGCTGCTGACGTCTCTGAATTTCAGGAGTATTGGTTTTGTTTTCTGTTCCCTCATATTTATTTATTTATCTGACACCTTTTCCTGTAACTTGTCTCTGTAGGCTGGCTTTCCTTTGGCGCCCTCTTGAGCTTACAGTCTGTTGACTCTACAGTCGATAAGGATTTATAGAAAGAAAGAAAGAAGGAAGAAGGAAAACGACTAAAGAAACACTGGAACAGACTCACAGAAGAATGCAGTCTCAAAGTTAGGCTTTTGGGTCCACCTGGTGGCTGATTCTCTGGTACCAATTCGCTTTTATTTCTTTTACTGAAAGTCAGTGAAAACGGTGTTGGATTTAAAACGGTAATGATTTTTCTAATAACATATATCATTTTTCTGTCTCTGGTATATGTTTTTTTTTACTACCCTAGACTTTGTTAACCAGCTGGCAATTATCTCTTGAAGCAGAACCAAACAGGATACCTTGGTACCATATTCTGAATCATATGGTAGAAAGGGATCCTGTTTGGTTGTAACGTCAATTAGCATCTATAGGACCTGTAACAAAAGACTACAATCTGTTTATTATACGTAATTTCATTTCATATAAAATTGAAAATAAAATGTTCGTAACTTTAATGTCTGAGAAACTAAAAGAAGAAACCTTGACAGCGAAAATAATAATAATAATAATAATAATAATAATAATAATAATAATAATAATAATAATAATAATAATAATAATAATAATAATAACCACTGAGCCATTTATGTATGTAATAATAATATGTTTTATATTGACGCAGCATTGTCATGTATGATGTCAAATATCTATCATTCATCGGTTCTATTTAAGAAAAGAAATATTCTATTCATGTGTGACTAAAATAAATGTAAAACAAAGTTCTATTTTATTTAAGAAAACAATATTTTGTCCATGAATGATGTGAAATATCTATTATAAAAAGGTCTATTCTATTCAAGAAAAAAGTATAATCTTCATTTATGAAAAGAAAGTAGCTATCATACAAAGGTCTGTTCTATTTAAGGAATAATTATTTGAGAACAAATCAGCAAAGGCAGTTCAAAGTGACGGACAGGTGTTTATAAACCTTGAAAAAAGAAGAATGTTTTTGCCATTTTTGTTGAATCCGTTCCCCCCCCCCCCAAAAAAAATGTGATTGCAATGAAGGTCAAAGACTTCAGTGGGCGCTCGAGGCCGACAAAAAAATGCGATTAACAACGCAGAAGGGAAAAAATAAAAATGGAAATAAACAAGGGAAGAAAGAGAGGGGAAAGTATGAAAAGAATAACAGACGCTCCAAAAATGGTAGTCAGTTGTGAAGAAAAATCCTCGCGTGTGTATGGAGGCGATGGGGTTGGTTGATGGGAAAGCGGTAGGATGCATGCAGAGGGTTGTCTGTGCTGTCTGTCTGTGCTGCTTCCATTTTGCCTCCTTCACGTCAGGACTTCCAGACTGAGTTGAAAAGCTGCGATTTGCTCTTGGTGGGAATTATACCGAGACGTCAGTGTTTAGAGGAATACCACACTGTTTCCTATGGCGCTGTGAAATATACTTGTTGAGATTTTAAGACGTGATAAAAGGTAATTAGATCGTGATTATTATTATTATTATTATTATTATTATTATTGGAGCTTTTCTAGATAGTGACCCCCAGCAAGGCTCGGGGGTCGTTAGCTAGGACTGATATTTCTTGGAGGTCATTATCTAAGACTGACTGACTACTTGGGGGTCACTATTTAGGAAAGATCCTGATTATAATAATAATAATAATAATAATAATAATAATAATAATAATAATAATAATAATAATAATAATAATAATAATAATATTATTAATATTATTAATAATAATAACAAATAATTTCCCACAATAATAAACTGGCTAAAAGCAGTGCGAAAGACACTCGGACACACCAGAGGTCGAAGGTCAGTCAACATAATAAACAAGCAAAAAATGTGCCTAAGTTTCTTCGGCACAATCGAGTTTTCTGTGCAGCTACTACAGCGAATAATCAAGGAAACCGAAAATATATTAGATTTCGGTGGTCTCTGATTATCGGCCCATAAAACTTTAACCACGAACGATTGCCAAAGCACATTATGGCTAAAAGCAAATAAAAAGACACTACTGAGGCTAGACTGCAATTTGGTATGTTTGATGACTGGGGTGGATGATCAACATAATAAATTTGCAAGCAAAAAAAGTGTAGTTTTAAAGATCCGAATTCTTCCGGACGCAGACAAAGTCAGCACAACAGTTTTCTTTTAGAGCCAAAAAAAAAAATAATCAATGTTCCGACCGAAAATACTGAGTTCATTATCTTCAAAAGCAATTATCCTGTGGCCATTTCTATAATCAGCTGATTGCGTGATCACCAACATCGCGATGGCCATGAAACCACTAACCACGGCCTTTTGGTGGCTGCTCTCCTATATCAGTCTTGAGAAAGCACGATTTTCATTGCTAATTATATTAACCTATAAATAAAATATAAATATATATGAGGCTAGAGGTATGCAATTTCGTATATTTGATGATTGGAGGGTGGATGATCAACATATAATCTGTTATATATATCTATAGCCATCTTGTATTCTTAGAATGATTTGAGTCCGTAAAGACACCAATTTACAGACAAAGCCAGGTCAGATTGAGTTCGGATTGTCGTGACAGACAAAGTGTAGTCATTTGAAATGTATGTTTTCTTTTTAGAGACAATATGTAAAAACAAAAAAAAATACATACACATAGACACAATATATGTTCTGATGAGAGAGAAGAGAGGCCTTTCGACTGCAGTTCATTACTGGGCTTCAAAAGCAATTATCTTGAAAGAGCCATTTCTCTAATCAGCTGATTGCGTGATCACCAACATCGCGATGGAAACATTGGGGCCACTCACTCCATTTGCCTCTTTCTGCTCTGCTGCTCTCCGACGAGTCGTTTTTGATAAAACTTCAGCTGCAGGGTTTATATATATATTTATATAATATATATATATATATATATATATATATATATATATATATATTATATATATATATATATATATATTTATTTATTATATACACTATATATATATATATATATATATATATATATATATATATTTATATATTTATATATATATATATATATATATATATATATATATATATTATCTTACATTTTTCAACATTAAGCCTTTCCTGTAGCATTCTCAGAAAAAAGAAAATCTTATATATATATAAATATAAATATAAATATAATAAATATATATATATATATATATAAATATATATATATATATATATATATATATATATATATATATACATATATATATATATATATATATATATATTATATAAAAAGAAAATATATATATATATATGAATAAACGTCCTTTTTCCGAATCCCTTAAAAATACCAATTTACCGAATTTTTACAAAAGTCCACAACCAGCGACGGATGTGACACTGTCAGTGACGCATTGTCCAGTGATGAGGTTTAAATTCCTGTAGTCATTTGAAATATATGTCTTTGTTTTGTGCATAGAATCAGGACTTTATGGTCCTTTTTATCTCACTGTACATGATTCCTGTATATGCAATATGTATATATCTATCTATAAATCTATATATATATACAGTATATATATTTATATTCTATATATATATATATATGATCACCGTGATTCATATCATATAATATAATTCGCTCTATATAAATAATATTTTCATACATATATTGATAATAAGTTTATCATATACGACGGACAGGAATCAGGACTGTATACGCACTAACGCAGTGCCGACTGCGTTATATATATATATGATAATATATATATATATCATAAAAATAACATATATTAAAATATTTATTTCAACATTAAGATTTCCGTTTATGGTGTGTCCAGATATATATATATATATATATATATATATATATATATATATATATATATATATATATATATATATATATATATATATATATATATATATATATATATTTAACACAGAGGGTCAAAGATAATGAAAAATAAATCTTCCTGTAATTTGACTTTAACCGCGAAATACCAATAACATTTTGACTGTGTAACACAAAAGTATAATGCTGTCATATTGCACTCACCGGTCCTCCCCCCCTCTCCCCTCCCCGTCCCCTTCCCTTCAATATTAAATCAGGGGAACTGCCCTCTGCAAATTCTAATATTGTCCACCGAACCCTCCACTGCCCAGGCCATTAATTTGGCCCATCAATTTGGGCCACGCGGTGCCTTGCGGTTAAATAGGGCTGGACTCATGTTAGCGGTTTTAACATTAGGCGGCCTTTGCTTCTTTTATAGAATGACATTTTACTCAGATATGTGAATGAATCCATAAAGCTTGGTAAAATGGTTTCATGGATTTATGCAAGATCATCTATTTGCTAAGTTATTTCACAAGGTAATTTATATTTTTTTATATCTGTGGAAAATGGAAGTTAGCGTTGCGCAAGGAAAATTGAGTCTATTTCAATTTTGTCAACCATTGTTTATGTAACACAATTCCACGGAATGCAATCAATCAATGTCAATTTTGTCACCGGTATTGGCTACTTGGTGGAAAAATTGGCGGAGAGACGCTAAAAGATGCATCATTTATTAGTAGCACATATGGAAATATTTACATACTGTCTTCTGATAATGATAAATATTATATCAGTAGCCGTGGATGTAGTTACTATTATTCAATAGCATTCAGAGTAAATTAATCAATTAAGAAACGTGATGGCATAAATGCAACGATGGCATAAAATGCAATGAATAATAATAATAATAATAATAATAATAATAATAATAAATAATAATAATAATAATAATAATAATAATAACAGGAATTATGAGTTTTGATTATTATAACTTTCGAAGGACACAGGAGAGAAAAGTCTGGGAGTCAGTGGCATTTGATCACTAAGAAATAAGTTGCAATGCTCTGTAAATATGTTTAATTAATCATTTCTTTCCTTTGCGAGTTGAGGAAATTAGTATTTATTTTATATTAGTAAAGGAGATGAATTGATAAGCTTAATTCAGTCTGGACTTCCAAAACTTTCAGTAAAAAGTAAATCATATTATATTGCTTCATTTCTATCCTCGTTTTGTAACATGGGAAGGAAATAATTCAAATGATAGTAACCTTTCCGATTCAGTAACAAGCACATGAATAATGAACAAAACTTACGGAGAGAATGCTAATATTCCATTTCATTTATTTTTTCACGAACAAAGCCGTTAGTAAATGATGCAAGTACAAGAGTTATGTTTTTCAGTCAATTAATCATTAACAAACATGAGAGCTTTCTGGTGTCATCACACGACGAGTGGAAAGCGAATGCTTTGGTCTGTGTCAACGACGATGGGAATTTCAATCGGGATTTTGAATATCAAAACGGAAGACGGACCTTTGCATCGTACATCATAATATTTATTTCGTAGGTAACTGTAGTGACCATGATGGCCTCTTAACTTTTCGGTTTATTCAGAAGTTTTCGATACATTTGTCACTACAAAGCCTAAGATCCTAATGATTGGATTGAATTGAAAATGGAATTCAGGCCAAAGGCCAAGCACTGGGACCTATGAGGTCATTCAGCGCTGAAACGGAAATTGACAGTAAAAAGTTTTGAAAGAGTGTAACAGGAGAACCTCGCAGTTGCACTATGAATCAACTGTTAGGAGAGGGTGGAAAGTAAGATGGAAGAAAGAGAATATGAAAGGACGTACAATAAAAGGCACTGATGAACCAAATGAAGAAATCTTGACGTCCGTAGTAGAATTCGAACCCGCTTTCGGTATATGAGAAAGAGGTCACGTTAAAACGAATAAAATTTAATGAGTATGACAAAATCAAAAGAAAAACAAAATCAAAATGAAATCTCTTTAAGTCGTAATTATCATAAACTTTAGTCTGATCTTATCATTGTTGAGTAGTTACTATTATTTTATCATTACAGTTATTATTATTAATTATTATTTTGGGATTGATATATACTAAAATGGAAAATATAAATCTCATGAACAAAAAAAAATTCTTCCTAAGTGGATAAAGGTTCTCTTGGGAGTAAAATATTTTTGCGCTTATTATGGAGCTGATTTTGTCAAACTTTCGCAAGAAAATTATTTCTAAATGCTCGACGTCTAACTCAGATTCAATATTTATACAATTCGTTATTTACCGAGATTAATACAATAATTTTCCTTAAACAAGCAGATAATATTTGCGCTTAGAGCTCATGTATGCTTAAGTTGAAAAGCATTGCTTGTGAATGATAATGTCATTCACATATATTTTTATTATTTTGAGATATAAGTGTTCCTTCTATATTTCTAAAAATTCCAGGTTTTGACGTCATTGATATTTCCCAGAAAGCAAGAATAGAAGACAGCGAAGCATTTCACGAGGCGCATTAGTTTCGCTGTAGCTGAAACATGGGAACATTCCCAGAATTCCCAGGAATGAATCCGAACCGACTCCAGTGTGAAATTGGACGATTCCAGAAGTGAAGGAAGGACCTCGTCTTAATTCCCCCGAGACAAATAAATCCCATTTTGCGAGGCACTTTGTCCTCCTCCCGAAATGCTTTGTCAAGGACCAGGCTTTGTGGGACAATGTACCACGATCCGAGGCATTGCAGCAGCTGTTGCATTGGATGGCTTCTTCTGTTCTGACCAAATAAAGATTCATTCTTTAAGCATTTTTTTATATGAGAAAGATGGTGTCTGTTCCGGCGAGCGTTTTGGGAACAAGGAATTTTCTGCTGGAAAATCCTTCTCTTTTAGAAAATACTGTGACGCAGTGTGTGTGTTCATGTTACTACATATATACATGTATATATATATATATATATATATATATATATATATATATATATATATATATATATATATATATATATATATATATATGTATATATATATATATATATAAATATATATATATATATATATATAATATATATATATACATATATATATATATATATATATATATATATATGTATGTATATACTATATATATACATATATATATATATATATACATATATATATATACATATATATATATATATATATATATATATATATATATATATATATATATATATATATATATATATATATATATATATATATATATATATATATCTCCAAAAACATGACACAGAACCACATATAACTGCGTCACAGTATTTTCTAAGAGAGAAGGATTTTCCAGCAGAAAATTCCTTGTTCCCAAAACGCTCGCCGGAACAGACACCATCTTTCTCATATAAAAAAAAAAGCCTAAAGAATGAATCTTTATTTGGTCAGAACAGAAGAAGCCATCCAATGCAACAGCTGCTGCAATGCCTCGGATCGTGGTACATTGTCCCACAAAGCCTGGTCCTGACAAAGCATTTCGGGAGGAGGACAAAGTGCCTCGCAAATGGGATTTATTTGTCTCGGGGAATTAAGACGAGGTCGTTCCTTCACTTCTGGAATCGTCCAATTTCACACTGGAGTCGGTTCGATTCATTCCTGGGAATTCTGGGAATGTTCCCATGTTTCAGCTACAGCGAAACTAATGCGCCTCGTGGAATGCTTCGCTGTCTTATATTTTTGCTTTCTGGGAAATATCAGTGACGTCAAAACCGGAATGTTTTACAATACAGACTGAACACGTAAGTTTCAGCATAGTTGAAATATATGTGAATGAAATTATCATTCGTATGCAATGCTTTTCAACACAAACATGCATGAGCTCTGTACACAAATATCTTTATCTTATATATATATATATATATATATATATATATATATATATATATATATATATATATATATATTATATATATACATATACACATATATATATATATAATATATATATATGTGTATATATAATATACATATATATATATATATATATATATATATATATATATATATATATATACATACACACATATATATATATATATATATAGACACACATATGTATATATATATATATATATATAAATATATATATATATATATATATATATATATATATATATATATATATATATATATATATGTGTGTGTGTGTGTGTGTGTGTGTGTGTGTGTATGTATAATCACACACATTATACATATATATGTATGGGTATACATAGAGAAAGTTAATGAAATAGAATGGCTAGCAAAAATCCTAAAGACATGAAACAAAATAAAGACCCTCGGAAATACGCTGAAACAATTCCAATTCAATTATGGCCAATTTTGAGGACACCAACACTTGTCCTAATGGCATTTCTTTGGATCAGGTCCAGTCAAGGAGCTGGCGCAGTATGAGAACAACATTCGGAAAGGGACGAATAGGGCCAACCCAGTTCTTTAATCCCGGCGATATAGAAGGCTTGTGCTTCGTCAGCAGTGCCTGAGTAAAGAGGCTACAGTTTTGCAACGAACTCTATCATAATTATCTTCTGCTGATGCAAGATAAGTTTTCTGCAATCAGGTTTATTCTTCAATATGGTTCTGTCACCTTCCTTTACTCAATGAATGAGATTGGAAAATCCCTTTTGAATAAGTCTTCTATTTGTCAAGGTTCACTTTAGGTGTTCTGTGCGTCCCTTCTGCCCTTAGCTGCTCCCACATCTTGGCTTTTACTTTACTTCCATTCCCACTTCCTTTCTTCAGTCTTGCTGTCCAGCCTCTCTAATATTACTCTCCAGTGCAATTGGAGGGTTTTCTCCCAGTTCCATTTTGAGGTCCTTGCACCTTCTCTTTTATTTTATGAATCTCTTTATCTCGCTGTCCAACCACTCCAACTCACTCTTTTCACTGTCCTAAGTGGCCCAGTGATTGGCTTTGGCAGTTTAAATCTCACAAATCAAATTAATAAACATCTCCTGATTGGCTGAAGTTGAAGAAGGGTTGATGCTATACATGATGTCAATTCAGTTATTGCAGACAAAACATCAGCTTTAGAATGTTATTTCCTCATCCTCGAATCCTGAATTCTTTCCAAAAACACTGCGTAAAGGATCTGAATCCTATCAATCTCCATAGTTGATTCTGATTCAGTTACCTTTGATTCACTTCTAATCTTTTTGCGTTGATTTGTGGCTAAAGCAGAACTGGTGTTCACAAGGAGTTCTGATTCGTCTTTGTATCTGTCGATAGGGATCATGCAGAATTCAATATCAAAGGGATATATTATTTCATTTCAACCCTGTCCGTTTCATCCTTCTTAAAGTCTTTAGATTTCTTTATAATTAGCTCGTGGTGTTCTTAAAACACCTTGGTAATAAGTGTTCACAGCGTTCTTACTTAGTAATAAATGTCCATGGTGTTCTTAAAACACCTTGGTAATAATTGTTCATGGTGTTCTTAAAACACCTTGGTATATGGATAAAGCGTCTACTTTAAACAATAATTTATTATGTAAAACACCTTGAAAATATCTCAAAATAAATTTAAGTTTAATACAAAAATGTCAATATCTCATATACTTCATGTCCCAACACCTTCATAGACATTCTTATATAATAAATGTCCATTCTTTTAAAACACTATAATGGTTGTTCATCTCATCTCTGTCAAGAATTACCCCGATGATCTTAGGAAACCTACGTCGGATTAGTTAGAAAAAATATTAATTTTAAAGAGGTTATAGATCCGTCGTTTGAATGACGAAATATTAAAATGATAAAGCTTCATAAATTGTTTATCGAAGTACGTGTTTTTCCAAAGGTCAGACACTCGGAGCTTTTAGATAAAAAAAGATGAATTGTCATTGGGTGTTGTTACGACTTATTCGATCACTAAGCCTTTAAGGCAGGGGTTCCCAACCTGGTGCTCGCGAACACCTCTGTGTCTTCAGCAATTGGTTATATATATATATATATAATATATATATATATATATTAAAAATACCTATGTGTGTATGATAATTTCTATAATATCTATGACAAACAATTGACATTTTTACACCAATCTTCAATGCAAGCAAAAATAATGCAATAAGTAACATCCACAAACCACATCATAGAAAAATCTGAAGGTAAATACAAATAATTTAATTTTTTGCAACGATAAATCGAACAGTCACCATTAACAAACCACAACAAATTATGAGGTAATCCAAATGTGGTGAGTAAGTCACAGAACCAGAGAATCTGCTGGGACACTCCAATTTACCTGGAAAGTAAATATTTGATAAATTACAAAAAGACCTTAAAACAACCAAAACATGACCTCATCCAAGTATAAAAGAGACTGTAGTTTTCCCTATGTATTCAAGGATCCTAAAGCACAGGAATATATTACAAAAACGCTGCTTGTTTTGAGCTTCACAACACTGTGTACATAAGGGCTGCTAATTGTCAGAGGAAATGTGAAAAGTGGTGAACAGTTGGGTGCTTTGGGACACTTTGCAAGTGTTTTCATCTCCGGGAAGCCACTTTCATTTCACTGTCACTATTTGCATTTAATGCTTACGTGACGTTTAATCTGCAGCAGAGTGAAAGTTTTAAACAGAGATTATTATAATATTGCTGTTGTTGATGTGAAGGTGAGCACATCCTTGATTGACACACAACTGCTCAGTTCTTTCATTAATCCAAAAGAAAAACAGCACTGAAAAAAATAATATTTAAATGTTGTTCTTTTCAAAAACTTCTTTAAAAAAACAGAATACATCATGCCATCAAGGTACCAAAATAAATCTAAGTTAATCTGTAATATTTGACATTATTTTACGCAGATATATCTTGAAGCAGTCTCCATCCAATGGCAAATGTTCAACAGAAACTTGACTTAATTTGAATCGAGATTTTCTTCCAAATGAAACTTCCCGTAAGTCAGAACATGACTGCATCTTCATCAATCATCCATTTGTTTCAGACTTGCCATCATGACCTGATCAGCGATAAGGAAAGCAACGCAGAATAACGTTTACCCGAAGGCGACTCAAACTTTGAGCTAAGCAGAATTATACCACGAAGTTAAACAACTTATGTTGGAAACTCTACAACAACTTTGTTGTCGACAAGTCCAAGAGAAACTACAAGTTAAAGTGGGTGATTGATTTGACGTTGTAACATAAGTTTTCCTTAAGGCTTAGCCAGTTCGTGTGATTACGTTATGAAAAGGTGCCTTCTGCTCGAATTGTTAATTTGTTTTATAGCGGTAATGATTTACACGTGTTCAATATGGAGAGAGAGAGAGAGAGAGAGAGAGAGAGAGAGAGAGAGAGAGAGAGAGAGAAGAGAGAGAGAAAAAAAAAATATTCGTGTTAATATTTTAACGATTTCTCAAGAAATAAAAAAAAATTGTCTTTCAGAATCACTAGATGAGTCCTTATGTCATTTATTAAAATACAATAAAAACAAACACATGAACAAAAACAGTAACAATAACAATTATACTTTAAATAAACTGACCATTAATAATTTTCTTTCCCTTTCTCCAATCTCCTTCAGTTTTTTCTTCCTATATACTTCATTTCCTTTTGTCCTTTGCTCCTTCGTAAATGTTCAGATTCTGACTGAGACATTAACTGTCAATCATTGCAAAGAAAAGCAAATTTCTTTCCTTTGCTTTTAATTTTTCTTGATAGATTCGTTTGTCTGAAAGGCTCAAAGGACTTGTTTGTTAGGTTCTATACCTGGTGATTTGCATAATGCTTTTGTTCCTGACACAAACTGGGCAGTGGCATAAACTTCACATATATTTATGAGTCCAATTATGATATTTCCATGATTAACTTTTACTGACCAGCATACTTGAGTGCACAAACATGCACACACACGCACATATACCCACACACTAACGCACACAAATACAAACACACACACACACACCTATATACATATATATATATATATACCATATATACAGATATATACATATATACGCACTGACATATATATGCATATATATACATATATCTACATACATAAATATGGATGTATGTATGCATGTATGTTCCACATACACTTTGAAATGCACTGAGCAATTTCAACCAAAATTGGTATACATATGACTTACCATCTGGGAAACAACACTGTCAGGGTAAGACATCACTGGCATCAAAAGGGGTGGGTGTTGAGTGGGAAGGGGGTGAAATGTAAAAATTACAGAAAACGACAGATATTGGTGCCTAATCCATAGCTCTCGAGGTTGCTAAGATGAATAGTGACACTCCTGATGCCCTATATGGCCAAGTTCAGCCCAGATAGTGAGTGGGGTGGGAAGGGGGTGACTTGTAAAAATAACCGAAAACAACAGATATTAGTGTCTAATCCATAGTTTTCAAGGTCGCTGAGATTAATAGTGACTCTCCCGATGCCCTTCAAGTACAAGTTCAGCCCTGATAGGAAGGGGGTGGGGAAGAAGAAGGTGTGGAAAGGTGGTGACGTGTAAAAATAACCTAAACGACAGATATTAGTGTCTAATCCATAGTTTTTGAGGTCCTGAGAAGAATAGTGATGTTCCCAATGCCCTTTAAGTCCAAGTTCAGCCCCATATAGAAATGGGGGTGAGAAGGGGTGAAATATATATTGTCAAAAATGCTGGGCAATGTAACTGTAAGTGAAGCAACTATCTTAAAAGGAAAGGGAAAGAGTGTGAGCGAGAGAGAGTGAGTGAGGGGAGAGAAGAGAGTGAGAGAGAGAGTAGAGGGGAGTGAGAGGGAGAGAGAGAGAGAGAGAGAGAGAGAGAGAGAGAGAGAGAGTTTATCGGTTGTCATTCAGAGTTTTCTGAGGCAGCGCCAGGTTGGTCACTAGTACACATGTATATGTATATATAATACATATGTGTGTATGTATTAAGTTCCTCCCAATGGAAATTCGGCAGGTTTATTAAAATTTATTTGTTTTTTTATTATTTCATTCGACGAGTCTCGTATTTATTCGTAGCTTTTTATAAACAGTTTTCTATTAGATTCCAGAACGGAATTTTTCCTACAAAACCTGTTTCGATATTTTTCGGAAACTCTTTCACTTCAAAGTCTTGACTTGACCCAAAAAATGCGATTCGTTTTAGATATATTTTCATTTCCTAATTTTATTTTCTGGTTTTAAAGAAATCTTTATATCTATCTGATATTTTCCTTCTTTCATTCGTTTTTTCCCTCCTCTTCGCCGAATATTTTCCTGAATTTTTCGTTTACTTCCCCATTCAGTCTTCGTCGTTTTTTCCTTTCGTTTTATTTCGTTCTTTTTCATTTTCCTTCATAAAAACCTTTCGGGATTTTTCAGTGTATTTCTAGTTTAGTTTTTCTGTGAAATATCACTGATTTTATCGCGTGTCCATTTTTCCTTCCTTTTCGCAAAAGTATAAAATGAAACAATAGACCAAAAAAAGTTCTGACTCTTTCAGAGCTGAACAAAAGTCAGAAAAATAGAGCTTGCTGACAATGATCAAAACTTAGATACACTGCAATGATGAATTCATAGAGTCAAAATAAGGGAAAATACAAGTTATCCATTTCTCCTTCAGAAACAGAGTAAAAATATAACTTTGTCTATAAATGTACCCAAGTGTTTTATGCTTTAATGTTCAGGCAGAAAAATGATTGAAAGCCCATGAAAAGCCAAAAGGACTCATTAAATAGTTAGGCATACACTTCTCATTACTTTCCCCTAGTAGTTTTTGTTTATCTAATTTCTTTTTCTACCTTAATGAAAGAGTTTTGTACAAAGATCAAAACACGTTTGATATGGAAGAAATTTCCTTTGAAAGACAAGATTTCAGAGAAATTTTATAGGAATCGTTAATTTTCTTGTTCGTAATGATTCTTATTCATTATTCCTCTTTTACATTTTCAGAGTTTAAGATTCAGACAAATGATTTTGTTGATGTGTATGAGGAAAAGGGTCTTATTTCTCTTCTCTTTTCGATTACAAACGAAAATTCATGAATTGTTAATCAGTATCAGCATTTTATTGTCGACTGGTAATGAAATGGCCACATATGCAAATGAATCTCTAAAGTTAGATTATAATATGATAACACGTGTAATATTATTAACGAATAAATGAATACATATTAAATATGTATGAATGAATAATTAGATACTATTGTCTGCATCAGAATAGTGAACGAGGAATTTGAATGATTCTTTTATCCTGTCAGCATCAGATGAATAAATGAAGATGAATAAACACGAGCCAAAGGCAACAGAAAAAGAATAAAAGTATATGTGATGAGGACGAAGTAAAATTGAATAAATGTCATAATTGTAGCCAATATTAAAAGCAAAATTCAAGGTACATCATCATATATATGTATTC
>NC_089787.1:16992941-17030441 GCF_040412425.1 Macrobrachium rosenbergii | reverse complement strand
GGGAGGCGGGAGCAGAGGCTATATCAACCAGGGGTCATGGAGGAAAATCAGATTAGAGTCCTTGCATGGAAAGATTTCTGACAAAAACTTTGTCCTAACATAGTCCCATCCTTTGCAAAGAAACTGTCTGTAGCCCAATCACAGAAAAATCGTAAGAAAAGGTTTAATTTAAGGACAAAATGATCCAACTGAATAAATTTGCCTCTACAGGCAAGAGGTTGCCTAGAAATCGGATGGTTATTTTGAATAAATTTAGCCCTGACAGGTGTTCTGAAGCAGACATTCTCCCTCTAACTTAACGGAAACACGATCAGACCCTTTGCCAAATATTTACAGATAGCCATTCTCTTTTCCTCTAGGTATTTCACGCATACCATTCTCGTTATCACTTGTTCAACAGCACTCATCTTTGTCTCTATATCACCTAGCTCAACCAACCTCCTTTTCCTCCCATCTGTCCCAAAGGACTAATGAAATAATACATTTGCATTCATTTATCTATTTTCATACTAACCATGACACTAGAAGTACCCTTTCGTAGTTCTTCCTCTCAGCCACCCAGACATATTCACTGTATAAATCAGTCATGCAATCCCTGCACTTTCACTTTTGTCTCACAAATGCCTTAACTTCCTGCTTTGTTCCCTTAAAGAAGCAATCTTGTACTAATAATTTATCTCTTGTGGATCATGTCTATCTACATTTAAAACCTCTAACTAAATCTTCATATTATTTCTCTAAATTTTTTTTGCAATAATTTAAAAAAGCATGAGACTATAACCAGCTTGTGGTCCCGTTTCCTCTTTTCCACAAGAACCTGAAGAATGAAAATGCCAGAATTTTCATTTCATGCATGATGTCAGCGGTCACAGGCCTTAGGAAAATTCTCTTCTGCAAAGTAGGGTCATTTCCTCTATATGGGGTCCGCGCCCTTCACAAAGTGTCCCTCTACCTTGCAACGCAGAGCAAGTGTCGCCCGATCAATTGGTACTTCCCATGTCAGCAATATGCAAGTTGTACTGCTTACTTCCACCGCTGTAGCGGTGCTTCTTAAACTGACAGACTGTCGTTTGCAAAGCAGTTGGCTTCAAGAAAAGAGTATTAGTCCATATGCCTTTGTCCATCGTGCGTTTGTTAAGATTACTGCAGTTTTCTATGCCTGCATTTCCACGTTCGAATTTACAAAGGAAATTTTAGTTTAGTATACAAGCATTTTGTGCTAAAGTATTTAAACTGACGGAAATGCAAAACGGAAGGAATTTCACCAAGGGCATTAACAAACGAAAAATAAGACCGCACTGGTGACGAGATTTAAAGAAGTGTGAGAAAGTCTGGAAAGATCAGCTAAATTGAATCCGTCCTGGAATCAGTCGTCCAAGATGGGAAAAGAGTTGAAAAAGATTTTCTCTTTTCTTGAAGAACCTGAAATGTACTCTGGAGTCGAATTGGAAAGTGCCAAAGTTGAATCGGAGATTTCACTGGAAGCCTCAGCCTCTTGGAAAAGGATTTGGAGTTTGGTCACTTTGTCCTCTTCTCAGTTTTCTCATTTACACACTGACACACACACACACACACACACAGCTGTTAATACCTTGCAAACACCTCAGTTCTATAGGTCACCTTTTAAACAAAAATATAAATAAACTTTATAAAAATCAGTGGAATAAACTTTTCCACCTTACACCTTTCAGCCTTATTTGAGAATTAGGAGAAATTTATTTCAGCAAGTTTCTGAGGGTCCACAATAAGAGGTCTCGTTGCTATCCAATTGGTGCCACATAAAATTCTCCTTGTTCCAAGAGCTGTTAATCAGCTCAGTGGTCTGGTAAAACCTATTTACTTTTTTGGGGTTGGGAGCTGTTTCTCAGAACTTTCTGAGGGTGAGGATCCTATGCAACCTTGTTCCAACTAGACGCTGGTACCTATTTATAGCTGTGTGAACTAGTGGGACCTAGCAACCATGAGCAATGTTACCTACAATTTGGTTGAGTGAGTACCTTCCAAAAGTGTTTCCCCTTATTGACGATGAATAAAACCAAAAATGCATAAGTTTCTCCTCGAGTATATTGCCCTGTCCCTTTGACAGACAGTTCCAATTGATACCGTCAAAGAATTCAAATAGACAGACATATCGTTCCATATTGTGAGGAACAAACTATGATAAAGAAACGACAGAAATCATATTCATATTCTCTAGAAGTTGGAAGGGAGTGAATATTTGATAAGCGACATTTAATATGTCTGAATATATGAGATTAGGTTGGCAGTGATATATGACAAGAACAGATATTCTCCCTCTGTCTGTCAGATATATATATATATATATATATATATATATATATATATATATATATATATATATATATATCCCTATGACTATTTATCACATCACCGTGATTGTCTCTCTTTAATATCCATCTATGTTACCAGGATGATAATATACCGTCCCGTGATAACCAGCGACGGACGAGGAATCACGCTATATATATTATCAATAAAATATATGAATTGATATAAATATATATATATATATATATATATATATATATATATATATATATATATATATATATATATATATATACATATATATATATATATATATATATATATATATATATATATATATATATATATATATATATATATATATATATATATATATATATATATATATATATATATATATATATATATATATATATATATATATATATATATATATATATATATATATATATATATATATATATATATATATATATATATATATACACACACACAGTATATATATATAGAATATATACACATATATATAGAGAGAGAGAGAGAGGGGGAGAGAGAGAGAGAGAGAGAGAGAGAGAGAGAATGTCACACTCTCTCTCTCTCTCTCTCTCTCTCTCTCTCTCTCTATCATTAGGAAATCCTGTTCTCCCCTCCCCCCTCTCTCTCTCTCTCTCAAAGGAAATCACGAGAGCTCATTATGTCCTAATCGTACTCGCCCACGAGATGAGGGAAACGTGAGGCAATTACACGAAGCTCTTACTTTTAACTTCTTCTTTAGTCACTTTCCCTCCAAGAAACATTAAACATTGCTAATTTCCTCCTGGAGGAAAGTCATTTTAGTTTTCTGTAAAAGAAAACTATTGAGATGGTTCTTTGTCAGCCCGTCCGCACTTTTTCTGTCCGCCCTCAGGTCAAAAATGACAGGCTAGAGGGCTGCAAATTGGTATGTTGATCATCCACCCTCCAATCATCAAACTTACCAAATTGCAGTCTTCTAGCCTCGGTAGTTTTGATTTTATTTAAGGTTAAAGTTATCCATGATCGTGCGTCTGGCAATGCTATAGGACAGGCCACCGCCGGGCCGTGGCTGAAAGTTTCATGGGCCACGGCTCATATAGCATTATACGTTGTACAGAAAACTCGATTGCGCCGAAGAAACTTCAGCGCATTTTTTACTCTTTTACATTTGCTTACAACTTTTCTAACAAATGCTCTCTGGTCCCGCCTCATTTCGCCCTGTTGATTGTTATTATTACTGTTACTATTATTATAAATTAATTATTATTCCTATTACTGACAGCCTAACAAATTCTGTTAAAACCTACGGGAACCACACTACGGTTATCAGACATATATCTTTGGCTTTATGACCCCTGCTTTATAATAATTTCAGTGGTATCTTCAGTTTTCTACTTCGAAGTTATGTTGTAGATATTCTTACGACAAATATCAGGAATTTGAATACTTTGAGCAATAAAGATCAGTCGAAGTGAGTCACCTCCCCGATCTACTAGCTGTCAAAATCCAGTAGAAAGCAGTTTTGAATTACTCTGCATATCCTAGACGATTCTTATTATTGAATGAAAGTAAAGTGAATGCAAATTGATGACATCTTTGACATTAGAGTTCCTCTCGTGGAAAGATTTTTATTATGGTGTCTTCAACCTGAACACACCTCCATTAATCTGTTTGAAATCCTTCTTGGGAGGTCGATACCAAAATCTGTTTCCCTCTTATTTCTCTTCAGTCGTCTCGAGTCTTTGAAGACTCACTTGCGTTTGGAACCACATCAGGAATCATTGCCGCTTATACGTAACTGCTAAGGTTTGTTGGACCGTGCAAAAGTAACTTCTTCGCTCAGGCCATCTTTAAACGTCTGAGATTGTCGATCGCGTTTCGAAGTGAGAGAAAGCAATAGTTATGGGAAAGGAGGAATGAATACGGGTTTGACTTTCCGTCAGTTCTCAAAGCAATGTCCATAATAATTAATTGTTAATTCGGTTCAATTTTCCAATTTATCTCTTATTTTCCAAATGAAATGAGGAAAATATTAAATTAACTGAATATAACGGGGAGAGAGAGAGAGAGAGGCGATTTCCTTAAAAAAATTGAGAGAGAGAGAGAGAGAGAGAGAGAGAGAGAGAGAGAGAGAGAGAGAGAGAGGGCCTGAGGACCTTTTCTGCCTTTTCCGGCAATGGTCAATATGCAAATGACGCAGCCAAAGATGGAAGGGCTACAGCGGGCTAAATCGAAAATCGCCGTCAGCAGAGACCAGTCGAACTCCCGAAGGAGACTCTCTTTGATATGACCCAATAAAAAGCGCATTAGGACAGGGATCTGACAGCCTGGTCGTTATTGGGGGAATTTTTTGCTGGTGATGACACTTCACGGGTTTATTTCCACAGAAGGGGCGGAGAGGGGGTAGGGGGGGCCGAATCCCTAGTACCTCGTGGTAATTACCATAAAGTATGTTTTGGCCAGATCGGAAAACCTTGCAAGGAGAGAGAGCAAGCCACCATAAGCAGAACACTTGCTACTACAACCAGACTTCGGCGCTGCCCAACAATGCTGGAATCATAACCACGAGATCAATTAGGAAAAAAACGAATTTCATATATTGAACTGAATTGAATTGAATATAGAATTTAGGCCAAAGGCCAAGCAGTGGGAGCTATGAGGCCATTCAGGGGTGAAACGGAAATTGACAGTGGAAGGTTTGAAAGGTGTAACAGGAGGAAAACCTCAAAGCAGTTGCACTATGAATCAATTGTTAGGAAAGGGTGGGGAGTAAGATGGAAGAAAGAGGATATGAACGGAGGTACAGTAAAAGGAACGACAGGGTGCCGAAGGCACACAGCAAATACCCTTAAGTAATGCTTACAATGCACCACATGAGGTGCACTGAAGGCACTGCCCCCCTACGGGGAGATTTCATATATATAACAATAAGAATAAAACATCGAGGATGGCCGTAGAGAACGCCCCTGCAAACTGCTATGAAAATACGATGGAAAACAACACAGGGAACAATTTTGAGGACAAGATCTCCACTGAAATCATATAGCAGAGTTTTAGGAAGAACATAAGGATGGACAGCCAGGGGACAGTCCAGAATATGGAAGGATTAAGGATACGACCAGGGAGATCAAGAAGACTGCAGGGAAGGTTGGCAGGAGGAGCTGGAGATCGATGGGCAGGTCATCCCAGGGATTAAAATAAAATAGCAGATGTTGGGAGAGTACATATATACACGAGTGTAGCTGTTATTTCTTCAGTGCATCGGTACCTGATGAAGAAGACTGTTTTTGAAGGCTAGAACTTTGTAAATTGTTCTTTGTAAATTAAAATACCTAGAATCTAAACCAACCCGTCTCATTGAATCCAGAAAGAGT
Organism: Macrobrachium rosenbergii; assembly: GCF_040412425.1. Lineage (NCBI taxonomy): Eukaryota > Metazoa > Arthropoda > Malacostraca > Decapoda > Palaemonidae > Macrobrachium > Macrobrachium rosenbergii. Next base: position 17,024,763 of record NC_089787.1, on the reverse strand, counting down.
AGCTTGGACTTCTTATGAAGCATAGAAAGATTCAAGATTTATGAAACGGCAGATATATTATTGTCACCACTGAAAATGATTCTTGCTAAATGGATAAAAGTTTTTAAGTTAAATCTGTTCCCATTTGTTATTTTATTAGTAATTTCATGCAAGTCAAGATAAGGCCAGAAAGATATTTGATACAATTATCCCATCTGGCAATGTTTTTATTTTTAAGATTTTTCCTCTTCCTTCAATTAAGAAAATATTTTATTATTTTCGACGCTGGAAAAACTTGTCCGAAACCTTTTCTAAAAGAATTTAGGACGGAGAGAGAGAGAGAGAGAGAGAGAGAGAGAGAGAGAGGAATTCGTATGCTCGGGGCTCTGGTATTCTCCGAAAAGCGAGCGATATGACAGCACGAAATACTCGATTATCATCCGGGGTCATGCTCGCGCGTATATCGTAATAAAGGCAACTCATGATATTCCGCGCGGAGCCTCAGAAGCAGATCCTCTGGGGAGACTCTAATTGCCTCGCTCTGCAATTAAGCGCTGAAGGACACTGCCGCAGTTTCAGTCTGAAGCCATGAAGTATTTCAGAGATTTTTTTATGTTTGTGTCTGGTTGTAGAGTCTTTCATAGTTTCAGTTTTTCCTGAACTTTAAACGTTTATCTTGAGAGCAGGTGGCTCCCTTGAATCGCAGATGAACCTCTTGTGCAGAAGACTTCCCCAACGCTTAGCGCTTCATTCACCTACACAGAAGGCATGCCTCCAGTGCGTCGAGCCCACCAACAAACATTGTCCATTCACATCGATCTTGTTTACCCTCAGGCCGTTTCCTTCTTTCTAATACTGCCTTTGCTCCATCAGTCAGTCCCTTTCTGGATCTTGGCTCTCAACTCTTCAAAAGAGTTCCTTCAAAAACCCGTCATCCTCGATTTTTTCTAAATGACCAAACCATCTCAAACCACTGGCCCATCCTTTCACACACACACACACACACACTAACTCCTTTATTACCCTCTCTGTGCGCCTCCCATATCTGAACCTCTCATGGATGACATATGATTAAAAAAAAGTTTTCCTGAATAGATCAGACCTCTGTGTAATAGATATTTTATACTGTATTTTTACAGTTTTTGTTACTGCTGATTTTATATCTATTTTCTATTTAGGAAATTTATGATATTTGTCCATCTTATGTCTTAGTGATTCTTAATTAAAATGAATGCATGTATAATTGTATGTATGTATGTATTTGGGAGGAATGTAAACGATTACTAGAGGAGGCCATTAGGCCACTTATTTGCAATCTAAGGCTAATTAAATAAACTCATGAAAATAATTATTAGCAAGAAGTAAACTGCATTTGGTCATTTAGTATCTCTCTCTTTCTCTCCTTCTCTATCTACCTATCTATCTATCTCTCTATCCATCTACCTACTCTATCTATCTATCTATCTATGATCTGTTAACATGTCTTATAAGAAGGGCATCACCTTAATGGAGAGGAAGAAAGACAATTATGAGTTTCTGGGAGTTTATCCATATTTTATGTCAGTTCAAGTGAGTGGATCATTTGTTACTCTCAAATCCCATTAACGTCTGCATGTGTCGAGTTTTCCGCACGTGCTAAACCATAAGTCATTTTATTATTATTATTATTATTATTATTATTATTATTATTATTATTATTATTATTATTATTATTATTATTATTAAAGCTATTTCCACGGTATTTAATTTGTAAAGAAGTAAATAATCCGATTATTATTATTATTATTATTATTATTATTATTATTATTATTATTATTATTATTATTATTATTATTATTATCGTTCCGGACGTTACGTACCATCTCAAGGCCACTGCCCAAAGTGCCCTCATTGTACAAACCTACTTTGGTGCCAATGCTTTGAGAGGCTTGTCCTGGACTGGAGGACGATAAGACGAATGAAGTTACACACAGAAGTTGGAGAATGAAAATTAATGCATATATTGCAGTCAGCATAATTGTGCAATGTTGCACCTGTAATAATATCACTTGCTATTATTGCAGTGGATTTTTTCTTCGAAAAAATGCCTTGGAAAATAAAAAAAATTCAGTACTGATTAATATGAAAACTAAAACGAATGACTGACAATACACTGGAATGATGAGAAATCTAACATTCACCTAATAAAACGAGTTTTAAGGATAATATTAGCATATGGCAATGTTCAGCTTTCCAGAACTGGAGAGAAAATCGTAATATTGTTTAACTGAAACTAAACTAAATCTCCAGTTACTGATATTGAGTCTTATTCTCTAGTCAAAAGCAATAGACTACATTTTCCCACGATTTTCTGGTTATCTTATTGGTGAATCTTTCTTCCAGAAAGCGATATTCATCAATATGAAGGGAATTACGACAGCATCTCACCAGATGAGGAAATATAGGTAATTTGTTACAGGTTCTGAAATTCCTCAGCATTCCACTGCAAACAGTGTGTCGTTTATTAACATTAGGTTTAACTTCACTCAGTTTGCTAAGAGTTCCATCTTAGCTACCACTAAAATGTGGAACAGTTTGCCCTGTGCAGTTGTGGAATCTTCTGACCTCCTAATGTTTGGGAGAGGAGCAAAGTCATTCCTGGTCTCTGCTGCTGCTGACGTCTCTGAATTTCAGGAGTATTGGTTTGTTTTCTGTTCCTCATATTTATTTATTTATCTAACACATTTTCCTGTAACTTGTCTCTGTAGGCTGGCTTCCCTTTGGCCCTCTTGAGCTTATAGTCTGTTGACTCTACAGTCGATAAGGATTTATAGAAAGAGAGAAAGAAGGAAGAAGGAAAACGACTAAAGAAAAATTGGAGAAGCCTCAAAAAAATGCAGCCTCAAAGTTAGGCTTTTGGGTCCATCTGGTGGGTGGTACTCTGGTACCACCATACTGAAAGTCAGTGAAAACGGTGTTGGATTTAAAACGGTAATTATTTTTCTAATTAAATATATAATTTTTCTGTCTCTGGTATATGTTTTTTTTGCTACCATAGACTTTGTTAACCAGCTGGCAATTATCTCTTGAAGCAGAATCAGACAGGATACCTTAGTACCATATTCTTTAATCATATGGTAGAAAGGGATCCTGTTTGGTTGTAACTTCAATTAGCATCCACAGGACCTGTAACAAAAGACTGCAATCTGTTTATTATACGTAACTTCATTTCATATGAAATTAAGAATAAATTGTTCGTAACTTTAATGTTTGAGAAACTAAAAGACTAAACGTTGACCGCGAAAATAATAATAATAATAATAATAATAATAATAATAATAATAATAATAATAATAATAATAATAATAATTATATGCTTTATATAGTGACGCACCATTGTCATGTATGGTGCCAAATATCTATCATACATCTGTTCTATTTAAGAAAAGAAATATTCTATTCATGTGTGACCAAAACATCTGTAAAACAAAGTTCTATTATATTTAATAAAACAATATTCTTTTCATGAATGATGTGAAAATAGCTATCATACAAAAGTCTATTCTATCAAGGGAAAAATATTCTATTCATTGATGGAATAAAATATCTATTATACAAAGTTCTTTTCTATTTAAAGAAAAAATATTCGAGAACAAATCAGCAAAGGCAGTTCAAAGTGACTGACAGGTGTTTATAAACCCTGAAAAAAGAAGAATGTTTTTGCCATTTTTGTTGAATCCACCCCCCCTCCCCCCCCCTCCCCCCAAAAAAAATGTGATTGCAATGAAGGTCAAAGACTTCAGTGGGCGCTCGAGGCCGGCATAAAAAATGCGATTAACAACGCAGAAGGGAAAAAAGTAAAAATGGAAATAAACAAGGGAAGAAAGAGAGGGGAAAATATGAAAAGAATAACAGACGATCCAAAAATGGCATTCAGTTTTGAGGAAAAATCCTCGCGTGTGTATGGAGGCGATGGGGTTGGTTGATGGGGAAGCGTAGGATGCATTCACAGGGTTGTCTGTGCTGTCTGTCTGTGCTGCTTCCATTTTGCCTCATTCACGTCAGGACTTCCAGACTGAGTTAAAAAGCTGCGATTTGCTCTTGGTGGGAATTGTACCGAGACATCAGTGTTTAGAGGAATACCACACTGTGTTTCCTATGCCACTGTGAAATATACTTGTTGAAATTGTAAGACGTGATAAAAGGTAATTAGATCGTGATTATTATTATTATTATTATTATTATTATTATTATTATTATTATTATAACACAAAAGATGAACCCTATTCATATGGAACAGGACTACAGGGGCCACTGACTTGAAATTCAACCTTCCAAAGAATGCGCTGTTCATCTGGAAGAAATTACAAAAGATAACAGGATGTACATAAAGAAGAGATCAGATATTACGTAAAAATGTAAATAAATTATGAGAAATACAAGAAGAACAGATCAAGGGCAGTGAGATATTGCATCTTCGCTTGAACATTTGAGGTTCTAGTTACCCATCATTCTCAGGAAACCGTTCCACAGTCCAACGGTCTGAGGAATAAAGGACCTCTGGAACTGAGAATTTCGACAGCGAGGCACAGTTGCTGCATATTGGTGCTTCTGCTGTCCAGCAACTCTGGTCAAAAGAAGGCCAAATAAACGAGAAATAAAGGTCTGTTGTATCATATGAGAAAGGTGATGAAATATGGTTCAGAAACATTAAGAAGGAAAGAGAAACGGAAGCTGGAGCGAACGGAGGTGAGGATGCTGAGTGGATTCTCGAGATCTCACCGGGGGAGAAGTTGGAGGACGAAGACATTAGGAGAATTGCCAAAGTGGTGAAGTTTACTGTTAAATTTTAAGACGAGGAACAACCAAAGCACATTTTCAACTCTATGTTAACGTGTCGGGACTAATCTAGTACAATACCATTTTTAAAAAATCCTTGAAATGTGTAAAAGACATAAATATGGTAAAAGTATATACAATATTAGAATCACAAAATACTACAAATGTCTAAAATAAATAAAAAAACTAAAATTGAAAAAGAGAACATAATGATACAAAAAATATGTACATTATAACAAACAAAATGAACTGCCATCAGGAATTAAAATTATGCTTCGGTTGTTCCTCGTCCTGAAATTCATCAGTCTACTGAGACTTCCAAAGTCTACCTCAAGTTATGAAGAGATTACTATTATGGTGAAAGATCAAGATTGAAATGGTATGGGCATGTGGTAAGAATGGGTAAGGCAAAAAGAAGTGAAGAGGCCTTGGATGGAACCTGTCAGTGGTAGAAGGTAGAGTGATAAAGTGAGAAAGAATTTGGAGAAGAAAAATTTAGGGTAGGAAGATGCTTTCGATAGATAACCTGACATCAGGGCAACAGAAGAAAAGATGATATATGAGGGGAAAAATCAAGAAGAACACTCATTTCATCGGCAAAGAGAGAGAGAGAGAGAGAGAGAGAGAGAGAGAGACCTTACCTTACCTTACAGACCTTACAATTCGTTCCAGGTTGCCCCAGGTCCCTCAGTGTGAGGCACCTTTGATGTCTACCAGAGAGTTGCTAACGCATCTTCCGGCATATTTTGCATCTTCCAGTCTTGGATGGTCTGGGATGCATCTTAGATATTTGTCGAGCTTATTCTTAAACACATCTACGCTCACTCCTGTTATGTTCCTCAGATGAGCTGGTAGCGTATTGAATAGACGCTGCATTATCGATGCTGGTGCGTGGTGGATTAATGTCCTGTGTGCTTTCCTTAATTTTCCTGGTATAGTTTTTGGCACTATTAATCTACCTCTGCTTGCTCTTTTGATAATTTTAGTTCCATGATGTTTTCAGTAATTCCTTCTATCTGTTTCCATGCTTGAATTACCATGTAGTGTTCTCTTCTCCTTTCAAGACTATATAAATTTAAGAATTGTAGTCTTTCCCAGTAGTCAAGGTCCTTAACTTCTTCTATTCTAGCTGTAAATGACCTTTGTACACTCTCTATTTGTGCAATATCCTTTTTGGTAGTGTGGGTACCATATTATATTGCAATATTCAAGTGGACTACGTACGTACGTTTTATAAAGCATAATCATGTGTTCAGCTTTTCTTGTTTTGAAGTGCCGGAACAACATTCCCATTTTTGCTTTGCATTTTGCCAATAGAATTGCTATTTGATCATTGCATAACATATTCCTATTCAACATCACACCAAGGTCTTTAACTGCTTCCTTGTTTGTGATTGTCTCATTATTAGGTCCTTTATATGCATATAGCATTCCTACTTTATCACCATAGTTCATTGATTCAAATTTATCAGAGTTAAATACCATCCTATTTATCTCTGCCCATTTATATATTTTGTTTAGGTCTCTTTGTAGCGAGTTCCTATCTTCATCACAAGCAATTTCTCTACTTATTCTTGTGTCATCTGCGAAACTTCTTACTACGGAGTCCTTAACATTACTGTCTATGTCTGCAATCATAATCACAAACAGCAATGCAGCTAACACCGTACCCTGTGGTACACCGGATATTACCGTAGCTTCATCCGATTTCTCATCGTTTGCAATCACTATCTGTTTTCTATTTTGCAAAAATTCTTTTATCCATCTTCCTACTTTGTCAACAATGTTATGTTTTCTAATTTTTTTCGCTAATATATTATGATCTACCTTGTCAAAAGCTTTTGCAAAGTCTAGGTAAACCACATCTGTATCTTTTCATTTATCATATTTTTATATATGCTTTCATGGTGGACTAACAGTTGGGTTTGTGTACTTTTTCCGGGTACAAAACCATGTTGACCTATATTGAACAATCTATTTTTCATTAAATGTTTCATTATATTTTTTTTCATTACCCTTTCATATACTTTCATAATATGAGATGTCAGACTCACAGGCCTATAATTACTTGCTCTAGTCTTGAACCACTTTTGAAAGTAGGAGTAATATATGCTAATTTATGCTCATCATAAATCTTGCCTGTATCTATACTTTGTCTTAATAATATTGCTAGCGGCTTTGCGATTGAATGAACCACTTTCTTTAACAATATGGCAGGTACTCCATCTGGTCCTGCTGCTGATCCATTTTTAATTTCATTAATAGCCTGCATAATATCGGCTTCTGTAATATCTATATCTGATAAGTATTCAGTATTTTCATCTCTTATTTCTGTATCATTATCTTCATTGTCAATTCTAGGTGTAAATTCACTCTTATATCTTTCTGCTAATATGTTACATATTTCCTTTTTTTCATTCGTTAATCGCCCTTCAATTCTTAGAGGGCCTATTTCTACTCTTATTTTATTCATCTTTTTTGCATATGAATAAAAAATTTTAGGTTTTGCTTGATATTTCTTCTAGGTTCCATTTTTTCATTTTCTTTTGATTGTATAATCTTTTGTTCTGCATTTTCTATCTTACTTTTTAGTTCCATCACTTTCCATGCATTCTTTTCTTTTTGCAAGAGCTTTTTCCACTTTCTAATTTTCTGGAACAAGATCCTTCTGTCTCTTGGAATTCGTGACTGATGCTTACTTTTTTCTTTCGGTATATATTTTTCCACTATTTCTCTAATATTTTATATAATATATCGGTATTTACCTGTATATCATCACTTACAAATATGTTTTCCCATTCTTTGTTTAATTCTTCATTTATTTTTGACCAATTTATATTCTTACTATAGAAATTGTATTTTCCATATCCTTCCCATTTTTTTCGTCTCTTGCTTTTCTTTGTTTTCGTATGTTCTGGAACGGACTGTTAGTTCTATGACATTATGGTCCGAAATACTCGTGTTATATACTGAAACATGTTATCATTCTAGTAGCATATCTAATAGCTTTTAGCATATCAAATTGCCTCTTATCTTCTGCACTACTATTGCTCTCTTTTTATATGTATAAATACAACCACAGTCTCTATTCGTTCTTTCCATTCTACAAAAGGAAAGTTAAAGTCTCCTGTTAGGAGTATAGTCCAGTCCTTGTGATTTCTACATATTTCATCCAATTTTTCAATTATTATGTCAAACTCTTTAGTATTAGGGTCTATATATTACAATGTTCACTAATTTTTCAGATTCAAATTCTACCGCTATTAATTCACATTCTGTGTTACTATATTTCTCACAGATTTTTCCTTGATTGGCATCTCTCCCATATATCATGGTTCCCCCTTGATTTCTATTTTTCTATCTGATCTATAAGTTTGGAAACCCTTTATCTGGTCATCATTACCAGTCTCTTGGGAATACCATGTTTCACTTATATTCAATATTTCTATTTTTTCATTTTGGGTTAGTTCTTCTAAGAACTCTATTTTTCTTTTGAGTTTACTCGAAACTAGACCCTGCGCGTTCATCACTATGATGGTTTGCATATTATCTCCATTATCTAATATGGGTAATAATAAGGATTTTCCCATGTCTCTTTCCTGTTCTGATATGTTGATCTTTTTTTCATTTCCAGAAATTCGTACATTAAAAAATCCAACTTTTCCATTATATTTGTTCTTCCAGCTTCATATTTATTCACTTTGTGCATAAACCTGCACTTATCTCCATATCTGCACCATCCCCTTGCATCATAGATACATTGCTTGTTCCTTGTGCTATATCTAGGTGCTGATGGCTCATATCGTGGTGCTGACTTTTCATAATGTGTTGTTGGCTTGCTTTTTGCCTTCATCACATGATCTTTGTTCTTTTCTTTATTTGTTTCATTTTTTACCTTGGTTTTTATATGTATTTGATTTTGATTTTGGTCTTTCATGGCTACAGGATGCATGTACCTACATTTCTTATTAAACCTACATCCATTTCCTTCTTTCCAGTTTCTACATATTTTTGGATGTAGATCTCTGCATTCCTCTTCATAGCCATCTAGATATGCACATTTGCCATAGATCTCATAATTGTGACATATCTTGGGATGTTTGTAATAACATCTTTCACCAAACCTGCAATTCCCTCTTTTCAAAAGGGTGCATACTGTGTCTTTCTTTTCTTTTTTTTTCTTGTTCATTTCCCCAGTATGGAGATCCGGGTACAACCTCTTTGGGATTTTATTTTGATTTATCAGGTCATAATTTATTTCTTCATATGTATGTTGCTGTATTGCCTCATATGTAGAATCTATGAGTTTCTCTGCATCCATACTATTATCCTGTTCTTTGTTTTCATTAATCTTTTCTCTCTCTTCAGTCTTATTTTCTTCTTCTCTATTTTCCTCTTCTTCCTCTTCTTCATCTTCTTCATCTTCTTCATCCTCCACAATCTGTACATTAAGTCTTGATTTAATGACCTTGTCTATCCATACTAGACATGTTGAGCAAAATATTTTTTGTGTCCTTATTTCTATTTTGCTCAACTTCAGCACATGAAGGGTGTGTCGGTATGCATGGCAAGCATAGCATTTCCTAATCAGGTTTTGTGGATTTACAATGCTATACCACACTCTACATAGTTTACATGCTTTAGGCATCCGTTTGCCTATTGCATCAATCAATATATTCACTAATTCCACCTTACTTATTTTCTTTGATGGAATGTGTTGATTTTTGTAGATTTTCTTTATAAGTCTTTTGATAACTTGAACTTTCATTGGTATCCCTTCTATTATTTTCATTATATTTTCTACAGATTTGCTCCAGTTTGAAGGATCGTATCCTTTCAATATGTCTGTGAATGTTTTACATCTTTTTGGTCAATGTTGCAATTCATCTCCACGATCAGCAAACCAAGTTCCCTTCCTGCCAATTCATCATATTGAATATCTCCGATGCAAGCTAGATTTCTCCACCTTTTGCCACTGTTGGCTGATTCCTCCATGATTTTCTGATTTTATTAATTCACTCAGTACACAACTTATTAGACGGTTTTTCGCTCTAATCTGATATTAAGCTAATCACCGATAGTTCACGAACACTTTTAGCTATATTTCATTCGCTAATTGTATGTAAGACGCGTATTATCGAGTAGATTATCCAGACCATGAACGATTACGTCTCACCGAGAGAATGTCACATCACAGAGAGAGAGAGAGAGAGAGAGAGAGAGAGAGAGAGAGAGAGAGAGAGAGAGAGAAACTAGGGAGAGAGAGAGAGAGAGAGAGAGAGAGAGAGAGAGAGAGAGAGAGAGAGAATGGGAGAGGGAGAGAGAGAGAGAGAGAGAGAGAGAGAGAGAGAGAGAGAGAATGGGAGGAGAGAGAGAGAGAGAGAGAGAGAGAGAGAGAGAGAGAGAGAGAGAGAATGGGAGGGAGAAGAGAGAGAGAGAGAGAGAGAGAGAGAGAGAGAGAGAGAAATGGGAGGGAGAGAGAGAGAGAGAGAGAGAGAGAGAGAAGAGAGAGAGAATGGGAGAGAGGAGAGAGAGATCGAGAGAGAGAGAGAGAGAGAGAGAGAGAGAGAGAGAGAGAGAGAGAGAGAGAATGGGGGAAAGGAGAGAGAGAGAATGGGGAAAGGGGAGAGAGAGAGAGAATGGGGAGAGAGAGAGAGAGAGAGAGAGAGAGAGAGAGAGAGAGAGAGAGAGAGAGAGAGAGAGAATGGGGAAAGGGGAGAGAGGAGAGAATGGGGGAAGGGGAGAGAGAGAGAAAATGAGAGAGAGAGAGAGAGAGAGAGAGAGACTTCTGGGAGAGAGGAGAGAGAGAGAGAGAGAGAGAGAGAGAGAGAGAATGGGGAAAGGGAGATTTCTTGAGAATGGGGAAAGGGGAGAGTTATTTGGGGAGAGAGAGAGAGAGAGAGAGAGAGAGAGAGAGAGAGAGAGAGAGAGAGAATGGGGAAAAGAGAGAGAGAAGAATGGGGAAAAGGGGGAGAGAGAGAGAAATGAGAGAGAGAGAGAGAGAGAGAGAGAGAGAGAGAGAGAAAGAGAATGGGAGAGAGGAGAGAGAGAGAGAGAGAGAGAGAGAGAAGAGAGAGAGAGAAAATGGGGGAAAGGAGAGAGAGAAATGGGGAAAGGGGAGAGAGAGAGAATGGGGGAGAGAGAGAGAGAGAGAGAGAGAGAGAGAGAGAGAGAATGGGACAAGGGGGAGAGAGAGAGAGAATGGGAGAAAGGGGGAGAGAGAGAGAGAATGAGAGAGAGAGAGAGAGAGAGAGAGAGAAGATGGCTAAGGAAACAGAGAGAGAGAGAGAGAGAGAGGAGAGAGAGAGAGAGACGTAAATAAACACAGAGCTTTTAGAGAGCACGACACTGTTTATTTACGACAAGTTCCCAACCGGAGGGGCAATATTTTAGCTTTCCCGTTGCAAGCAACATCTGCTGAAGGGCGTTTCTGTGTTGTGCTTGTGGTCAGCAATAATTCACGCTCTTTCATTTATTCATTTATTTATTTTTTCATATATTTTTATTTATTCAAATGTCCACGAATACAATATTTTTTAGGGTGTTTCGCAAAATTGTTGATGTTTACCGCGGTCGTATTCGGCATCAAGGGGAGAGATGGTTCATTATTTTTTATAGGAATGTGGGTGATATAAATGTTTTACACACAGACACACACTCACACACTATATATATATATATATATATATATATATATATACATGGGATATATATATATATTATATATATAATATATATATATATATATATATATATATATATATATATATATATATATATATATATATATATATATATATATATATATATACACACACATCACAAGTTTACAAATTTGATAATGGGATAAATTAAGGTCTAGAGAGAGAGAGAGAGAGAGAGAGAGAGAGAGAGAGAGAGAGAGAGAGAGAGAGAGAGAGAGAGAGAGAGTGGCATTTAGACTGGCTGACATATACATCTGATTTTAAGTGTGGTGACGACATAAATCAAGATCTATACTCTTTGGCACAGCAGCCCTCCCGTCCTAAATTTTAAAAGACACCCCAATGAATCTTAGGCCAGTCTGTAAGTTTATCCTCTGAAGGACGAACTTGTCTCAACTTTCCTCATTTTATTTTTCTCAAACGAAAGTTATGAAGACCCCTGAATGCGAAAGGGTCATGAACACAAACACATCAAAGGGGGTGTAGTTCCCTTTGGGAGCAAACTTGGGAGTTTTACAGTTTCTTTTAACCTTCAAAGTCTGTCTGAAAAGTCAACATCAATTCAGAAGGTCGACATCGGTCTTTAGAGGATCTAAAATTATGGAAACACACGAACCATTTGTTACACAGAGCAATCTAATTATTTTAAGATGGCGCAGAAGTCTATTTTTTGGTAATATAATAAGATAAGCAACGTGCATGTTGATTACCCACAAATACTTCAATAAAACGAATATGGAATTGTTGCAATCATAATACTCAGCACTGCTTAACTTTACTCCAATTGATTAGTTTTTATTTTCATGTGGCTGAAGTTTTACTGATCAGAAAATTATTAGGATTTTTCCAAAAGTCATTGCAGAAAATTTAGTCTTAGACTTGGCATCGCACCTTTCAAGAAACCGTTTTATATGATACGAAGGGGAAATTCGCGAAGATGATCCGCGGAAGGCGTCTTAGCAGCGCGAATACTATAAAAATCAGCAGGATAAACTAAATGTCATTAATCCCTTATCATCCCAGTATACCACCATTCCCTCAGTCTCTTAAGTACTATCAAACAATGATCAGACTGTATAGAATTCCTAACAGCACAATTATCAAAATGTAGTTTATTTTGCCACTTAACAAAATTTATTGCTGACTAGGCTGAGTTTGTGGATAAATGAGAGAAATTTATCTGTTTTCATGTTTCACTTTGATTCGAGTGTGTCCAGGGACCATAAGTGCAGTAAAGCGTTGGTGGGTATAAAAGGCCTTTTGTGGACCCGTGGACTAAGCCACCCAACAGACCCGGGACGAGAGAACTTCTGAACGAAGTTATAAAAGGACTCTGTAAGCTTCTTTCCAAAGTCTCATGACTTCCATTCGGCTCTTTTTCGCTTCCGGCTGACAGCAGAAGAAGAGTGTCTTGGAAGAACTTTTGAAAGATTTCTTTCTGTGTCGATTCCAAGTGAAATAAAATAAGCTTTACTGAATAATTTCCGAGACTTTACGAGGGCACTTCCGAAGAAATATTCTCTGAGTGAATGGGACTTTGTCAGCATGAAGAGAGAAAAGTGAAAAGAATATGATAAATGCACTGAAGGAATAGAAATGTATTTTCTTCGTGCAAGACAAATGTAAACTAAAAATGAGACATCTGTTGCACGGGAGAAAATTCTATGATAATATTATTGGAAAAAATAAGCAACTCAGTCGTGGATGAAAAAGATATAAATCTCTTCTTCAAACGGGGCAAGCAAACACTCCCAAATGAAAGACAAGAGCGTTGTCATGTTAAACACGTACTGCCTTAATTGCTTCTATCATATTCACTCTGAATGGGTAATTTGAATGAAATGCTGTTAACTGAGTCGCTGTTGGGTAAAACTTGCTGGCAGGCAAGACGAAAGCCTCGGTAAAGCCTCAGGTACTGTACAAGTAATGAGGTTCCAACGTTTTTTATGACCTTTTTAGGTCCTTTGGTAGCGCCCTTGCCCGGCATTCGAGTCCTATGGGCGATCTCGATGTGATATGAATATTAAGAGTAATAATAAACCCTTTTCTTGCTCTTTGGAAATATAGGCTCTAGAACAAATAAGGAATTACTGCTACTTCCCTTCTAACTATGACCATTTTGAAGATAAATGATATTTACACTGGAATGAGATTACAGTTTCTGATTCATTACCTCCTCCAGAAACCAAGAGAGAGAGAGAGAGAGAGAGAGAGAGAGAGAGAGAGAGAATATCAGTATATAAAGTGAGTTTGTATGTAAGTTTGTAACTGCGCGTTATAGAGATCTGAACCTCTTGACTGATCTAGACAAAATTTGGCACGAGGCCATCATTTGACCCAACTTAGATAATAGAGTAGGTTTCAAACCCAAGACCCCCTTCCCTTCCCCTTCCCTTCCCCCATCCTCTTCACCCTTCCCTTCGTAAGTTAGGTGGTAAATAAACTCTACGGGTTTATAATAGCTAATTTCATGTACTCGAGGTCATAGAAACATATTATTGAAAATGTTTTTCATCCGCCACAGTAATACCTCGATAAAAGGGACGGACAGAAAAGTAATACGTGGAAAAAAGGGACAGTCATCACAGTAATTTCTGGATGAAAGGGACAGTCATCACAGTAATACCTGGATAAAAGGGACATCACCCAGACTGTTACGGATAAAAGGGTGACAGCACACTAATACCTGAAAAAAAGCTGACAGGCAGCACAGAATATTTGATGAAAGGAACAGTCCTCATAGTAATACCTGGATAAAAGGGACAGTCATTCACAGTAACACCTGGTAAAAGGGACCCCATCACAGTAACACCTGGATAAAAGGGAAGTCATAAAGTATCTTCCTGGATAAAGGACAGTATCACAGTAACTTCTGGATTTTTAAACCACTGTTATCATCACAGTTAGATTCTGGATCAAAAGGGACAGTCATTTCAGTTCAACACCTGGATAAATTATACAGTCATCACAGTAACACCTGGATAAAAGGGATAGTCATCACAGTAATATATGGATAATAGGGACAGTCATCACAGTAACACCTGGATAAAATTAGTCATCACAGTAATACCTGGATAAAAGGGACAGATATATCACAGTAACACCTGGATAAAAGGGACAGTCATCACAGTAAATACCTGGACAAATAGGACATTATTACAGTAACACCTGGCAAAATTCTCATCACAGATCACCTGGATAAAAATTCCGTCATCACAGTAACATTTTTAGTGATATTAAAAGAGAAACCTGGATAAAAGAAAGTTCACAGTAACACCTGGATAAAAGGACAAAGTCATCACCCTCATCTGGATGAAAGGGACAGGATCTCAGTAACACCTGGATAATTATGAGATTTTCACAGTAACGACGTTTTATGAAATTGCAGCTTCAACACAGTAACATCTGTCGACATTATAGGATGTGTCTTCAAGTAATCGTAAAAGGGACAGTCATTTACAGTAAATTTCCCATTGTTTGAAAATAATCACTCATCTTAAAAGGCAGTCATCTGTAAAGTAATTTTGGATTTGGACAGTCGTTAGTGAGGTGAAAGGAAAAATGGACAATACAGTATATGTAGATGACCTGGATGACTGGTTTGGTGTCAAAGTCGGTCTGAGAAAAGACAGTCATGCAAATGCCTGGATCTATTAAATATCCTTAACACCTGGATAAAAGGGACAGTCATCAGAGTAAGGTTACCTGACAAAGGTATACAGTTATTTGAGTTATAGAAATATAAAACGGACAGTCATCACAGTAATGGGACTGAAAAATTATGGAGATGATCAGTACTAATTGTCTAAAGGGTGATTCATCACAGTGGAACTCCCGGACAAAGGGAAGTCATCACTTAGATTAAAAAGGGCTTGAAAATACCTGGCTAAAGGAAAGTCATCACAAATTCAAGTGTATTGGGACTACAGTCACTACAGAAGGTCACACTAAAAAGTCATCACAGCTTGTGTGTTTGTGTTAGTATTTTGTAATGCCATATTTGGAACAGTCACCTTTTAATACCTGGCAATTTTGGAAAGGGCGCAGGTTTACCTGGGTAAAAGGGACAGTCATTTTTAAACATTATTTAAGGGAAGTCATCACAGACCACCTGTTAATATCAACTCTCCTAGTAATACTGGCCCGAAAGGATTAGACAAGCTATTTAAACTCTCTAAGGAAGTTAATTATAACTAGTGACTTATGTTCATCTAAGAAATTAATTAAAATTAGGAATAGTATTGCAGTAAATTATTCTAAGAATCTAATTTTAAGGATAATTAGGAATATATTATAAATTGTTCTATAAATCTTATATTTTATCATATAAATGATTAAATTTAAGGAATTTTAAAATTTTAAAAAGTGAAAATTTGTCATTTTCTGACAGTATATCTTTAAAGAATATCTTCTAAATGAAATGTCACTTTGGATTCTATATTTTGGACATTCGTTTTAAAATATGCTTTACTGTTATTTGGGACATTACATATTTCGCCATAGGTATAGGGCATGTTACTCATCAGGTAACCATGTCATCAGTTTAGTGTGATAAATTCTTAGCACAGCAATTCTGATAAAATGATGGCCATCGGGTCTACAGTTTCTTTTAAAGGGACTCTTAATTTATTGTTATAAAAAGGACATTCCCACAGTTATTTTAAAAGGATTTCTTCTTAATCACCATAAAAGGACTGTATCTAGTATAATCTTCTAATGGTAATAATTCTGCTACCTGATATTGGGAGTGTTCTAGCCCCCTTTTGCATAGGTGTCAGCTTTTTCATTGCCTTCTAATCCTATAAAAGGACAGAGATGGTAATCCAACATGGATAAAAGTAACAGATATCTTTTGCATTTTCATTTCATGTAATGGTTTAATTTCATTTACAATTTTATTTTTTTGGATATAAGAGTTTATTGCATTTATTGAACTTAGTGAATCGCTAAAGATGATTACTTCGATAAACTGGTTTTCAATCATCAGTTATTAATGCTGTTTTTATTGCTAGTAATTCAGCAGTAAACACTGATGCTTTGTTATCGTAAAGAGGCTTGGCTCTTTATATTGTTTCCAGTAAACAGGATCCAACTCCCATATCATCTTTGGAACCATCAGTATAAAATGATTATTACTGTAATACCTTGATATGTTCCAGAGCATATCGCAGTTTCATGGATAAAAGGACAATATTCAATTTATTAACTGGTATTGTACATATTTTGTTAATATCTGGATAAAAGCACTTATCATCCATGGAGGCATTATTTTTGATAAAAGTGTTTCAAATCTAATATTATAAAGATCATTGTTAATAAATAATCTATTAGCTCTAATAGGGAAGGATGGGGGTAATTTTTGTATTCCAGAAACAATCTGGTTTTTAAATAAATCTTTGGTTTTGCTGGACTATTTATAATTTTTAAACCCCTAAAGCACATCGTTGTTATTTTGAAGTTATAAGATAGTGGCATTTCTCCACTTTCTACAATCAAAGATTGGACTGGTGATGATTTGAATGCTCCAGATAAAAGCTAACCAAATCCCAAGATGATGTACTGGATCTAGCATTTTGAGAATAGTCTCACTAGCAGAACTATAAATTGGACTGCCATATTCTAATATTGGAGAACTGTAGCCCTGGATAAAGTTTCAATAAAATATCAATCTGTCAGTTCACCCCGACTGTTCATGAGTGTGAAGCTAATTTTTTAAAAACATTTAAAGATTTCAGTTGGCCTTTGCTTTGGTATGTCTTACATGGGCCTCTCCCAGTTCAAATGATTGTCAAAATATCCTTCCCTAAATTTTTCCCCTGGATAAAATTGGATGGGAGTGTTATTCATGGTAAGAACTATATCTTCGTTTCTGAGCCAACGTTTATCCCTGTAAAATTTTTGTCTTTTTTTCATCATTTCCTTTAAATTCCAATCTTATAATGCCCATTGTTCAATTTTATTTATGGAGATATTTAAGATTCTTTGGATTCATCACAAGTTGACAAGTGTAAAAAAATGGCAAAATCATCAACATATAAGCTGTTGTTTACATCTTTTGGAATATGTTTAACTATATATATTGATACTAGTGTAAAAACAAAATAATGTGTGTTTTGTGGGGTGGTGGGATGACATTCTATTATATTAATGTTCTTAATTCTGCATGGGCCAAAAAATGAGGTCCACTGAAAGAAGATTTATAGGATATTAAAAGACGAAACTGCAAGACAAAGTTTCTGAATATAATGAAGCAAGAGCAGAAGCTTATCTCGTTGAATGCCAATCTGTGCAATAATATGCTTTAACCAGGATTTATGAATTGCAGTAAATTTGTTTAATCTCGTCGACATTAGAATAAGATTTGGAGCAGATGAAATGTTTAAGAAATTTCCATCGTTTGAGAATAAACTATCTTAATGTAATCTGTAAAGAATTTTGGTTTGGATGAGGTTAATTAGGTGAGTCAAAAAAATGAGTCAGAATGTTCCAGATGAGTGGCTGACAGATTTGGTATAAAGCTCAAGTTGAAAAAGTACTGCGGGACTGGTTAATTAAATATCCTTTGGATGGAACAGAGAAAGGTCACTGAATGAGAATGACTGAATAGGATGTTAACTAATGAAATAAGTGGACCTGATGAATGCCATATGGAGGTGAGAGGATCTGCATGAAGATGGACTAGACTTGTAGAGCAGAATTCTCAACAGTAGGTGAGTGAAAAGTGACCATAATTCGAAAATGCTCAAACTGGCTTAACCAGATAAAACCATAGATATCTATTGGTCCATAGTCTGAGAAATATACGTTTATTCCCTCTCAGTGACATTTTGCTCAGTTGACTGAAATGTCTTTGTGCATGTTGCTGGGCCTTCTATGGGGTCTATATAACCTATAATGTTGAAACCTCGGTGTTCCCCTTTGTTTTGTCAAATTCTCTTCCGTATTCCTACTTTTAGGTTCTATAGCTTAAAACTTCTTATGAGCGTGTTAGCAATAATAATAATAATAATAATAATAATAATAATAATAATAATAATAATAATAATAATAATAATAATAACGTAATAGAATGCCTGAAAAAATACATGGGGCAGAGAAAAACACCATCATATCCTAAAAAATACAATGTGCAACTGGAATACAGTGCTTACAAGCTCTGGGATAAGACTAGCAGAGGTTAACATCAAGAGAAGACTCTTTCAAGGTTACTCACTGTCACCACTACTCTTTGTAGCAGCCATGATTCTCATGACAAAATACTGAAGAAGATGGATGCTGGGTATCAACTCAAGGAGGCAATAGAATTAACCATCTGATGTTCGTGGACGACATCAAGCTGTTTGTAAGAGCATCAAGGAAATAGATACCCCAGTTCAGACTATAAGGATTGTATCTGGGGACATCAGGATGGAGTTTGGAATAGAAAAATGCGCCTTGGTCAACATACAAAAGGTAAAGTGACGAGGACTGAAGGGATAAAGCTTCCATACGGTAATAGCATCAAACACATAGATGAGACAGGATACAAATACCTGGGAATAATAGAAGGAGAGGATATAAAACACCAAAAGATGAAGGATACTATCAGGAAACAATATATGCAGAGACTTAAGGCGATACTTAAATCAAAACTCAATGCCGGAAACATGACGAACGCCATAAACACATGGGCAGTACCGGTAATCAGATACGGCGCGGGAGTAGTGGGGTGGAGGAAGGCTGAACTCCACAACATAAACAAGAAAACTAGGAAACACATGACAATACACAAAGCACTATATCCAAGAGCAAATACAGTCAAACTATACATAGCATGAAAGGAAGGAGGGAGGGGTGTACCAAGCATAGAGGACTTTGTCAGTATCAAGAGCAGAGCACTGGGGTAATGTCTGAAAACCAGTGAAGATGAGTGGCTAAGGAGTGCATGGGAAGAAGGACTGATAAAAGTAGACGAAAACCCAGAAATATACAGAGACAGGAGAATAAAAAACAGAACAGAGGAATGGCCCAGCAAATTCGTTCATGGACAGTACATGACAGACTAAAGAACTGGCCAGGAATGAAACATGACAATGGCTACAGAGGGGAGTACTCAAGAAGAAAATAGAAGGAATGATAACAGCAGCACAAGATCAGTCCCTAAGAACCAGATATGCCCAAAGAACAATAGATGGAAATAACATCTCACCCATATACAGGAAGTGAAATATGAAAGACGAGACCATAAACTACATCGCAAGCAAATGTCCGGCGCTTGCATAGGACCAGTACAAAAAGAGGCATGATTCAGTAACAAAAACCCTCCACTGGAGCCTGTGCAAGAAACACTTGCTACCTTGCAGCAATAAACGGTCGGTACGAACACCAACCTGAGGGAGTGATAGAAAACGATCAGACAAAGATCCTCTGGGACTATGGCATCAGAACAGATAGAGTGATACTTGCCAATAGACCAGACTTGACACTGATTGACAAGATCAAGAAGAAAGTATCACTCACTGATGTCGCAGTGCCAAGGGACACCAGAGTAGATGAGAAAGAAAGAGACCTAGAAATAGAAATATGAAGGATATGGGATATGCCAGTGGAAACTGTACCCGTAATCATAGGAGCACTAGACACGATCCCAAGATCCCTGAAAAGGAACCTGGAGAAACTAGATGCCGAAGTAGCTCCAGGACTCATGCAGAAGAGTGTGCTACTACTGTAGAAACAGCACACATAGTGAGAAAAGTGATGGACTCCTAAGGAGGCAGGACATAATAATAATAATAATAATAATAATAATAATAATAATAATAATAATAATAATAATAATAATAATAATAATAATAATAATAATTTTAATAATAATTTTTATAATTACCGAAAGAATTTCATAATCTTTATAGACTGAGGAGTTAGACACACTAAGTAGTTGGCTGGATTTCATTTCAAGTTTTGGAAGAACAGATCTATAGTATCCAAACTATTACAGCAATTTTAAGATTTAGAATCATGAAATATTTCTTCTCTTAATATATTAGTTTAAAATCGATATAATTAAAGTATTGTTTTTCCACTTGTTAATGGCAGAAAACTATAAGACAATATTTTTCCACTTGGTAATGGCAGCTAAACTATAAGACAATATTTTTTCCACTTGTTAATGGCAGCAAAAACTATAAGACAATATTTTTTCCACTTGTTAATGGCAGCAAAAACTATAAGACAATATTTTTTCCACTTGTTAATGGCAGCAGAAAACTATAAGACAATATTTTTTTGTTAATGGCACTATTTTTTTCCACTTGTTAATGGCGGCAGAAAACTATAAGACAATATTTTTTCCACTTGTTAATGGCGGCAGAAAACTATAAGACAATATTTTTTCCACTTCCATTTTTTCCACTTGATAATGGCAGCAGAAAACTATAAGACAATATTTTTTCCACTTGTTAATGGCAGCAGAAAACTATAAGACAATATTTTTCCACTTGTTAATGGCAGCAGAAAACTATAAGACAATATTTTTTTCACTTGTTAATGGCAGCAGAAAACTATAAGACAATATTTTTTCCCACTTGTTAATGGCAAATAAGACAATATTTTTTCCCAAATGACAATATTTTTTTTCCACTTGTTAATGGCAGCAGAAAACTATAAGACAATATTTTTTCCACTTGTTAATGGCAGCAGAAAACTATAAGACAATATTTTTTCCACTTGTTAATGGCAGCAGAAAACTATAAGACAATATTTTTTCCACTTGTTAATGGCAAAAACTATAAGACAATATTTTTTCCACTTGTTAATGGCAGCACTATAAGACAATATTTTTTTTTCCACTTGTTAATGGCAGCAGAAAACTATAAGACAATATTTTTTTCCACTTGTTAATGGCAGCAGAAAACTATAAGACAATATTTTTTTCCACTTGTTAATGGCAGCAGAAAACTATAAGACAATATTTTTTTTCCACTTGTTAATGGCAGCAGAAAACTATAAGACAATATTTTTTTCCACTTGTTAATGGCAGCAGAAAACTATAAGACAATATTTTTTTCCACTTGTTAATGGCAGCAGAAAACTATAAGACAATATTTTTTTTCCACTTGTTAATGGCAGCAGAAAACTATAAGACAATATTTGAAAAAACTACATTATTGTTGTTCGATTTGGTATTTTTCTCAGTTGCGACAGAAAAATCATTCAAAAACTCAAACGTTGACCCCGTCACAAAACCTGATTATCTCCGAAAGACTTGAGTTTTTTGCGAAAGGACGGAGTCAAAGTGATGCAGTTTCTGGAAAAGACTGAAGTTTTATGACTGACTTTCCAACTTCATTTCAAAGTTCTCTTTGTCTCTTTCTTCTGCCTTAAAAGATTCACAACTTATGCAGCGGTTCATAACCTCTCTATCTATCTATCTATATTGATATATATATATAAATATGAATAAATATCCTCCACAGATAACCTCCACAATCCACAACACCATCCCCTTCTGAAGTGTACACAAAAGGCTCATCAGTAGCACGTCAATTACCCCTCCATCCTGTGCATTGTACGTCTTCATTGCGAGCATTCTGTCCCTTCCGGGATGTTGAGGCCCCTGCTTTCCATTGCCTCTTTCACTCCATTTGTGCCTCCTTTCCCCGCCCCCCCGCCCCACCCCTCCTTCATCCTAACACTTCCTTATGGATACACTTTTCCACCAACCTATCTTCTTCCATTCTTTTCACACGACTGAACCTCCTGAGTTAACCATTTTATCATCCCATTTAGGTATCACCATATTGCTTGTTCTTTCAGTTATTCATATGCCACATATATTACATAGACAGTTCATCTCTAAGTCTTTTACCTGTTCATTTGCATTCACCATTCGTACTTCACTTCCTTTGCAGTCCTGGCTTTCATCTGTCTTCAGTTTATCTATGATAAAGATAAAGGTAAAGAGCATGATATTTGCTTTTTATGATTTTTTCCACGATTGGAACAATCTGACAAGATGAAAATTGATCGAAGGAATTTGTTGAAATATTGGTTTTATATGCGAAATCGAGATTCATCAGGCTTACTACAAGACGTGAGATTATTGATATTAACTACCTGAGGCTAAATTTTTCTTCCAAACCCTTACTAAGATAAATAAAGCCTATATGTTAGTACAGAGAAAAGAGGGAGTTAGAGTGGCTGGAAATCAAGTTAAAGAGCACCAGAAAATAAAGGAGTTGAAGTACGATGATCCAAAACTTGAAGAGGGAGAAAATACTGCAGTTGCACCAAGACGTCGTAACTGGAAATATTTGACAGCGAGACTGAAGAAAGGGTGCAGGAATGAAGGTCAAGAAAAAGGCTAAAAAGTGGGGCCAGCTCAGGGCCGAAGGAATGCTGAAAACGCCATTTAGTAATGCCTACAGTGAACCACGTAGTTTGACAGTTCTACTTCGAATAGTGGTGGGTGAACTGACAGGTATTACTGTGGTGACTGTCCCTTTTATCCAGATATTGCTGTTCCGTCTGTCCCTTTTATCCAGATACTGTTCAATATTGCTGTTCGGTCTGTTCCTTTTATCCAGATATTGCTGTTCCGTCTGTTCCTTTTATCCAGATATTGCTGTTCCGTCTGTCCCTTTTATCCAGATATTGCTGTTCGGTCTGTTCCTTTTATCCAGATATTGCTGTTCCGTCTGTCCCTTTTATCCAGATATTGCTGTTCCGTCTGTCCCTTTTATCCAGATATTGCTGTTCCGTCTGTCCCTTTTATCCAGATATTGCTGTTCCGTCTGTCCCTTTTATCCAGATATTGCTGTGATGACCGTCCCTTTTATCCAACAAATACTGTGGTGACTGTCCCTTTTATCTAGTTTTACTGTCCTGTCTGTCCCTTTTATCCAGTTTTACTGTCCTGTCTGTCCCTTTTATCCAGGTATTACTGTTAACTGCCTCTTTAATCCAAGTATTACTGTGATAACTGTCCCTTTTATCCAGGTATTACTGTCCTGTCTGTCCCTTTTATCCAGGTATTACTGTCCTGTCTGTCCCTTTTATCCAGGTATTACTGTTAACTGCCTCTTTAATCCAAGTATTACTGTGATAACTGTCCCTTTTATCCAGGTATTACTGTCCTGTCTGTCCCTTTTATCCAGGTATTACTCTGGCTTAAAAGCATTACCAGTAATATATTTCTATGGTCTCAGGTACATGAAATGAGGTGTGATAAACCCGTAGAGTTTATTTGCCACATAAGTCAAAAAGAGAGGGGAGGGGGGATGGGGGGAAGGGAAGGGTGCGGGTGTACGAGTTTGAAACATATCCTATTAATCTAAGTTGGGGCAAATGGTGGCCACGTGCCAAATTTTGTCTAGATCGGTCGAGTAGTTTGGTTTCTATAGTACACCAACATACGAACAAACACAAACATACAAACATTAAGTTTTATATACATTGTGTTTTTGTGTATGTGTGTGTGTGTGTGTATGTTGGGAAGGGAGGTGGGCAGGCTCCTACTGGTCCATTACCTGCTGATGGGGAGGGTATGCATTCACAGATATGAATTCTTAGCTATTTCAACTGACACTAACGGTTCTCTTCCTCATGTACCTTCCGTTTCTGAATGGATAGAACATTTCCCTGCTATTCCACTTGTCTCTGGTTCAAATTCCCAAAGAGGAGGTTATTTTTCATTAACAAAAAAAAAAAAAATTATGATTTTACACACTGACACGAGTCCAGTAACTTCAACCAATAGGAAGTTCCATGAAGGTGAAGATGAGAATGATGCTGATAATAGCATTCTTATTCCTTTCGGCAAGCACCGTCATCATCATTGTACTATAATATGTTCGTGTAATAATAAAAAGAGAAAAGCGCTCATTGTTAGCATCACAAAGATAAAGTGGCAATCATCTGCCATCCAAAGGCACCTTGCTGTAAAATACTAAGACGCGGGTGGCTCAAAGTTCGCACAGCCCTTTGTTAGCCTAGCCAAAGGACTAAATTTGATGCCACGGGTCTCTGTGAAGAAGGCATCAGAAGATGGCGCAAGGTGAGAGTAATGCTCGCTTGCTCTGCGCGTTCTCTGCAGCCTTTTGAATCCCTTTCGTGAGGGACGAATTTCTGACAAACTTCTTTCTCAGCGTTCCTTTCGGTCGGATTCCCTGGACTCCATAATGCATTATTCCATTACGTTTGATGTCAGAGGCATTACCACTTTCCGAAATGCATAACGTCATGTTTCTCTCTCTCTCTCTCTCTCTCTCTCTCTCTCTCTCTCTCTCAGTCTCTCTGATCTTCTTTTTTGTCACCACCGATCCTCTCAAACCTTCCAGCCAAAGAGACTCTGAAAAATGAACAGTAAATCAACTACTGAATGTGGTGCGGGGAAGAAATTGAAGGACGTTTTCGGCGCAGACTCTCTCTCTCTCTCTCTCTCTCTCTCTCTCTCTCTCTCTCTCTCTCTCTCTCTCTCTCTGTCATGGAATGGAGACATCTCTGCCTCTGCCTGTCTGTCTGTCTGTCATAGGATGGAGACGTCTATCCGTAAGCGTGTGTGTGTGTGTGTCCATTATCTCTCATGGAATGAAGACCTCTGTCTCTGTCTGTGTGTCTCTCTCTCTCTCTCTCTCTCTCTCTCTCTCTCTCTCTCTCTCTCTCTCTCTCTCTTAGAATGGAAACATCTCTGAATTGTCTATCAGTCTGTCTGTCATGGAATGGAGAAATCTGTGTGTTTATGTGTGTGTGTCAACTCTCTGTCATGGATTGAAGACTTCTCTCTCTCTTTCTCCCCCCGCACCCTCTCTCTCTCTCTCTCTCTCTCTCTCTCTCTCTCTCTCTCTCTCTCTCTCTCTCTCTCTCTATCTCTCTCTCTCTCTCAGAATGGAAACATCTCTGAACTGTCTGTCAGTCTGTCCATCATGGAATGGAGACATCTATCTGTGAGCGTGTGTGCGTCTACTATATCTCTCATGGAATGAAGACCTCTCTCTCTCTCTCTCTCTCTCTCTCTCTCTCTCTCTCTCTCTCTCTCTCTCTCTCCCTACGTGACCTCTGACGAGCAAGTCTCCCATCCAGCGACGCGGAAGAGACTCATTCACCTCTCGAGACACCGGTAATGACGCTGCTGCTTCTGTCTCGTGCAAGAGAAAATAAAGAAAGAGAGAAAAAAAAGAAGAAGAAAACTTTCGTGCATTTTTAAAGAGAAGCAAAAGTGGATTAACCTTGCCCGGGCGAGACGAGGGAAAAAGATGAGGCTGAAGTGGTGTTTTCATTCATGTAAGAATTTTTTTATTTAATTTTTATTTTGCTTTTGTTAGTGGTATTCATGAAGGACTGGGGAGTTGGAAGTTGAGAAGCAGGTTCCTTTAATAACTGTATATTCATTTCACGGGGAATGAAAACTTTGAAATATGTTTCTCTTGTGACAGAATATGCAATCGGGGAGAATTAAATCTTGGGAATAGGTAATTCCGGGAGAATTAAAACTTAGAATCAATTCCTCATACAGAATAACCAATCCCATGAGAATTAATATTTAAAAACAAGTTCATTAAATTCTGAATTGCCCTTCCTAGGATAATTAAAGCATAGAAAAGAATGGAATAGTCTTAGTCTTAGGAGAATTTAAACCTAGAAATATATTACTCATGTAATAGATGAAGATAGGAAATAAGTACCTAATGTAATAGAACGTCCACTTTCTACTATCTGTCTGTCTGTCTGTCTGTTGAAAGTGATTCCTCATTTATAAAGAAATTAAAAGTCAACAAGGAGGTTTCGATGGACAAAAACAACTTCAAAGTTTATGAATCAAGCTGAATTCATCAAAACAAAAGGTCTGATTATTTTCAGATGGATAAAGAGGCAAAAGAAAAAGAGAAAAAATAATTCAACAATGCTCTCTCTCTCTCTCTCTCTCTCTCTCTCTCTCT
Source organism: Macrobrachium rosenbergii (assembly GCF_040412425.1). Taxonomy (NCBI): domain Eukaryota; kingdom Metazoa; phylum Arthropoda; class Malacostraca; order Decapoda; family Palaemonidae; genus Macrobrachium; species Macrobrachium rosenbergii. The sequence continues at coordinate 16,998,347 of NC_089787.1, read as the reverse complement.
CTCTCTCTCTCTCTCTCTCTCTCTCTCTCTCAACATGCGTGTAAACTATTTGTAATTTTATTCCCCCGAAGACAAAGATTAATTACATATTAAACACGTAATGCTTCACATTCAAGATCAGATACATAAAACTGCCAGACAAAATAATTTCTTGGTTGTTTTCTGGTGATGACCACGTATAGAATTACCTATGAGAACATAATAGAAGATGGAAGATAAATAGTAATTGTCACTGATGTTTGAGAGAACGAAGTCAAAGCAGAAGAACTGGGGAGAATAAAACAAAGATTAACCGAGATCACGACAGACAGTCAGACACCAACTAAAGAAAATGACCAACTGAAAAGCCCCAGGGTCCCGATGAAGTCCATGGATACTGGCTCAAAAACTTCAAGGCCCTACACCCACGACTAGTAGAATAACTCCAGCCTTGTATCACAAACCACAATGCGCCCAAATGGATGACCGCAGGGAGAACATCCTAAGTACAAAAAGACAAGAACGAAGGAAATATAGCAAGTATCTAAGGCTTGTCACCTGCTAACCAATAATGTGGAAGTTACTAACAGGTGAAAGGCCGTACAACTACCTAGAGGATACAAACACCATCCCCCACCAACAGAAAGGCTGCAGAAGGAAGTGCAGGGGCATAAAAGACCAGCTCCTGATAAACAAAATGGTAATGAAGAATAGTAAGAGAAGAGGAACCAACCTAAGCATGGCATGGATTGACTACAAGAAAGCCTTCGACATGATACCGCACACGTGACTAATAGAATGCCTGAAAATATATGGGGCAGAGGAAAACGCCATCAGCTTCCTAAAAAATACAAAGCACAACTGGGGTACAGTACTCAAGTTCTGGGATAAGACTAGCAGAGGTTAACATCAGGAGAGGGATCTTTCAAGGCGACTCACTGTCCCCACTACTCTTTGTAGTAGCCATGATTCCCATGACAAAAGTACTGCAGAAGATGGATGCTGGGTACCAACTCAAGAAAGGAGGCAACAGAATCAACCATATGATGTTTATGGATGGCATCAAGCTGTATGGTAAGATCATCAAGGAAATAGATAAACTAATCCAGAATGTAAGGATTATACCTGGGGACATCAGGATGGAGTCTGGAATAGAAAAATGCGCCTTGGTCAACATACAAAGAGGCAAAGTGACAAGGACTGAAGGGATAAATCTACCCGACGGGAATAGCATCAAACACAAATGAGACAGTATACAATACCTGGGAATAATAGAAGGAGAGGATATAAAATGCCAAAAGATGAAGGACACGATCAGGAAAGAATATATGCAGACTTAAGGTGATACTCAAGTCAAAACTCAACGCCGGAAACATGACGAAAGCCATAAACACATGGGCATACCAGTAATCAGATACAGCGCAGGAGTAGTGGAGTGGACGAAGGCTGAACTCCGCATCATAGACCAGAAACTAGGACATACAGAACAATACACAAAGCACTACACCAAAGAGTAAATACAGAAGACAATGCATGACACGGAAGGAAGGAGGGAGTGGTCTACTAAGCATAGAAGACTGCGTCAACGTCAAGAGCAGAGCAGTGGGGCAATATCTGAAAACCAGTGAAGATGAGTGGCTAAGGAGTGCATGGGAAGAAGGACTGATAAAAGTAGACGAAGACCCAGAAATATACAGAGACAGAAGAATGAAAAACAGAACAGAGGAATGGCACGGCAGACCAATGCACAGACAGTACATGAGACAGACTAAAGAACTGGCAGTCAACGAAGTGTGAGGGGAGAACTCAAGAAGGAAAAGAAGGAATGCTAACAGCAGCACAAGATCAGGACTCTAAGAACCAGATATATCCAAAGAGCAATATGCAGGAAGTGCAATATGAAAGACGAGACCATAAACCACATAGCAAGCAAATGTCCTGTGCTTGCACAGAACCAATACAAAAAGAAGTAGCAAAATCTCTCCACTGGAGCCTGTGCAAGAAACACCAGCTAGATTGCAGTAATAAGTGGTAAGAACAACAACCTGAGCGAGTGATAGAAAACGATCAGGCAAAGATTCTCTAGGACTAAGGTACCAGAACAGATGGGGGTGATATGTACCAATAGACCAGACTTGACGCTGATTGACAAAATCAAGAAGAAAGTATCACTCACTGATGTCGCAATACCATGGGACACCAGAGTAGATGAGAAAGAAAGAGACCTGGAAATAGAAATATGAAGGATATGGAATGTGCCTGTGGAAATTGTGCCCATAATCATAGGAACACTAGGCACGATCTCAAGATCCCTGAAAAGGAACCTGGAAAAACTAGATGCCGAAGCAGCTCCAGGACTCATGCAGAAGAGTGTGTTACTATAAACAGCGCACACAGTGAGAACAGTGATGGACTCCTAAGGGGACAGGATACAACCCGGAACCCCCACACTATAAATACCACTAAGTCGAATAGGATGACTGAGATAGACAAAAAATAATAACAATAATGATAGTAATCTACAATTATATAATTAAATTTTATTGATAGGCAAATGATAAAAAAACTTATTTATATAACTGTGGATTTCTATTACATAATTTTATCGTGATATTGTGATTTTCATAGCAATAATAATAATAATAATAATAATAATAATAATAATAATAATAATAATAATAATAATAATAATAATAATAATAATAATAATAATAATAATAATAATAATAAGGCAAAAACAATGAGTAAATTCCCTAGAAAGCTAACCCACCTAATTCACTGCCCTCTATTTGCTCAGCTTCTTCCTCCTCCCCTCAATACTATCTGAGTCAATAAGACTCAGCCCTCATTCCAAAAAAAAAATAAAATATATATGTCTATATATATCTATATATAGGGAGAGAGGAGTTTGTTTGCCGGAATATATTCCTTCCTCAATTTCACGTCGCTCCAAGAAACGACCTTCGACGGCTTCCTTGCGTAAATAAGAGGAGGGTCGTAATTTTATTAATATTGGGAAAGGGCGTCGATATTTATGTCTCTGTGTGGTTCTCTTTTACTTCTGTCTTCTTTGTAGTGTTAGAAGCGAGTATGTCTTCTTTGTAGTGTTAGAAGTGTATATGTATATATATATATATATATATATATATATATATATATATATATATATATATATATATATATATATATATACATATTGTATATATATATATATATATATATATATATATATATATATATATATATATATATATATTTTATATATTTTTTATATATATATTATATATATATATATATATATATATATATATATATATATATATATATATATATATATATACTTTTCAATCTTCAAGCTTTTTAGTATCAGATGTACCCAAAAAGTATGAAGAATTGGGGAATGAAGAGTGAAGAGTCACAGTGGTTTTAGTTATCTGAAAGGAAAACTATTGTGCCGTCTTTGTCTGTCCGTCCGCACCCTTTTCTGTCCGCCTTCAGATCTTCAAAACTACTGAGGCTAGAGGGCTGCAAATTGGTATGTTGATCATCCACCCTCAAATTGCAGCCCTCTAGCCTCAGTAGTTTTTATTTTATTTAAAGTTAGCCATAATATTGCTTCTAACAACGATATAGAATAGGCCACCACCAGCCCATGGTTGAAGTTTCATGGGCCACGGTTCACACAGCAATATACCGAGACCACCGAAAGATAGATCTATTTTCGGTGGCCTTGATTATAGCAAAATCCAGGGCCATTTGCAGCTAAGCCCAGCCAACTCCACGCCAGTGATTGGCTAGCGCTCGAAAGGGGAATGACGTTACACTAGTTAACTGTCCAAATGATGGCCAGTACGGATTTGAGTCCGTTCGGTCATGTTGAGCGCCGTGGATTAATAATGACACCACAGATTTGAGTTCCCGGAGATGTGAAGTATGTAATTGATACCTCCGATAAAAGATATATTAAGTTATATAATATCGTTACAAAGATCCGGGAGCATTCTGTTTGTGCTTCTCATATTTTGATGCAATGACAGGGCAAAGGCCTACTCACCAATTTCGAATATTTTGATGCAATGACAGGGCAAAGGCCTACTCATCAATTTCTTATATTTTGAGGCAATGACAGGGCATGGCCCTACACATAAAATTCTTATATTTTGAGGCAATGACAATAACAGGGCATGGCCCTACACATCAAATTCTTATATTTTGAGGCAATAACAGGGCATGGGCCTACACATCAAATTCTTATATTTTGAGGCAATGACAGGGCATGGCCCTACACATCAAATTCTTATATTTTGAGGCAATGACAGGGCATGGCCCTACACATCAGATTCTTATATTTTGAGGCAACAACAGGACATGGGCCTACACATAAAATTCTTATATTTTGAGGCAATAACAGGGCATGAGCCTACCCATCAATTTCTTATTGCAAATAGTTTTCCACCCGCATCTGTTGGAAATAGAGGAGCTTTTAATTAATATATAGTAGCTCCGACCCCACGATATATAATGTATATGCATGTGGTGAAATGTACATGTATACGCATGTGCATATACACATACATGTGTACTTGTGTCGATGGCCATAGCAAATGTAAAACCACTTGTACCACAGAGAATAAAAGTAAAACTTTTGGCATGTAGCTGATGCACACATAGACCAATCATAGGGCTGCCTCCTCTTTACACACAACGATCGAACTGCTTGCAGTGAACTGTAAATTTACAAAGGGATAATAAATTATATTAATGTCATGAATAAATATGAGGCTACTGTAGCTTTTTTTGAAAACGAAGGCTAAGGTAGGGAAGGCATCATAAGATACTTAATGAAGTTAAAAAAGTAAAAGTCCTCCTGGGCCTCTGTAGGCTCATAGGGAAGGCGCGGATCTCCTGTTTCTTAGGCCGACAGCCAGTAGGGAACAGGTCCCAATGCCTATGACACGTGGCCAGTGTGTCACTAGGCCCACAGTTTGACTCCCCAGCCCAAGGGCTGGAATAAGAAAAAAATAAATGATAGCTGAAAAAGTTATGTACCCGGTGTTTCGAAATTAGAGACCCCCCCCGCCCTCCACAGAACAAATGGAAAGTTATGAAGCTTTCTGCTATAGCCTATCTCCAAGTACATTATTTTAAGTTTCTATTAAGCTGTTTTTCATTTTACATTTCTTGTATTTTCAGACTGAGTGATGGCGTTAGATACAGCCATGGCTAACGACTCGGAGGAAATCAGATGGATTGACCGAATCCGGGCTATAACCTTCAGAGAGGCCAGGGATGCTGGTGCATCCTTCATTTCACGTTCCTGGATAGCTAAATACTTTAAAAGAGATGAATCCTTTGTTAAAAGAAACTGGAACAAAAATCCATATGACTGTCATTGTGAAAAAAGTGAGAATCTTGGAAGGCCTGAAG
>NC_089787.1:16985441-16987941 GCF_040412425.1 Macrobrachium rosenbergii | reverse complement strand
CAGACAGAACAGTGATACCCATATAAAAGGGACAGTCATCACATTAATGTCTGGATAAAAGGTATAGACAGCATAGTAATACCTGGTTAAAAGGGACAGTCACCACAGTAATACCTGGATAAAAAGGACAGACAAAACAATAATACCTGGATAAATAGCACAGACAGCACAGTAATTCATGGATAAATGGGACACATATCACAATAATACCTGGTTAAAGGTGACAGATAGCACAGCAATACCTGGATAAAAGGGACAGTCACCACAGTAATACCTGGATTAAAGGGACAGATAGCTCTGTAATACCAGTCAGCTCACACGTGACTGTTCGAAGGGTGAACGTTATAACGAAAAAAGTAGAATGGTCAGTCCGACCGTCAACACAAACCCCTTCCCCTCTTCCTTCTCCCTCCTCTCCCCTCCCCTCTTCCCCCTCCCCTCCCCTCATGTACCCTTTTCCCTTCCCCTACACTTAGACTGTCATTCCAAGTTTTCCCGGGGAGCGCCGGGTTGTTCAGCAAGAATATATGTATATGTATATATATATATATATATATATATATATATATATATATATATATATATATATATATATATATATATATATGTTTACCACAGCTATGAAATAAGGGTACTATTAGGGTACTGTTTTAACAAGAACCTAACGCAAACATATAAGCAGCACGTTTCTGAACGGTGCTAATTTTCTGCTTCGAGCATATCCTCATAATCACCTAATATCCTACAATCCTCCATCTACCCTTTAATGACCTCGTGAATGGACAGAGTACAGACTTGACGAAAAAACTTATTATTTGATGATTAATAAGTTTTCGTATTATTTTCTGTGAATCATCATATCGAGTGATCTAAAATGTATAAAGAAATTTAACCCAGAAGAGGTTAATCTTTGTGAATGGAGGTCATCGCCACGGAGGTCAGGCCAAACCTGCAACTTTAAACTCGACTTTGAATCAATGAACGTCAGCTCCCCTTATGGGGACCTGAAATGGAAGGGGAAATAACGCTCTGTCGTTCAGATCTCAGAGTGAGGAAAACGTCAGAGGAATAATAATAATAATAATAATAATAATAATAATAATAATAATAATAATAATAATAATAATAATGGGACTATGGTATCAGAGCAGATAGGGTGATACGTGCCAATACACCAGACGTGACGTTGATTAACAATATCAAGAAGAAAGTATCACTCATTGAAGTCGCAATACCATGAGACACCAGAGTAGATGAGAGAGAAAGAGAAAAAATGGATAAGTATCAAGACCTGAAAATCGAAATAAGAAGGATATAGAATATGCCAGTGGAAATTGTACCCATAATCATAGGAACACTAGGTAGGATCCCAAGATCCCTGAAAAGGAATCTGGAAAAACTAGGTACCGAAGTAGTTCGAGGACTCATGCAGAAAAGTGTGCTACTAGAAACAGCGCACGTAGTGAGAAAAGTGATGGACTCCTAAGGAGGCAGGATGCAACCCGGAACCCCACACTATAAAAACCCCCCAGTCGAATAGGATGACTGACAAACCAACTCACCCCCCCCCCCCAAAAAAAAAAAATAACATGGAAGGAGCTCCCCTTTCAGGCCAGTGTTGTTAAAAGCAATTGCGGTTTCAACTGCATAAAGCTAGTAGAGTCTTCTCTATTCTTCTTATTATATTCTTCTCGTCTGCAGGAAGGTGGTATAATAAATTTCCAGAGGACATGGAAGGGTATTGTGCTTTCGTTGTTTATTGACTTTTTCCATGTCCTTTGGAAATTTATTATACTACCTTCCTGCAGACGAGAAGAATATAATAGGAAGAATAGAGAAAACTCTCTACAAGCTAAATGCCGTTGAAACATCAATTGTTTTTAATAATAATAATAATAATAATAATAATAATAATAATAATAATAATAATAATAATAATAATAATAATAATAATAACAGAATGGCAATCTGGATGCCGCTGAGTTTGTACTGTGTTTCTCACTCGAATGATTGTCTTTGTACCAGCAGGCAAATTACTGCTTCGGTAGGGTCAATAATAATAATAATAATAATAATAATAATAATAATAATAATAATAATAATAATAATAATAATAATAATTTCGTTGCTACCATTGATTGTAAACCGTGCCTTTACCGTGTCTATTTTTGGTAATAAGAACCTTTGTTATTATGAAGATCGGGAATACCTATTTTTTCAAACTCCGTACGATCATTTAAAATAACTTCCATTTTTTCTATGTAATCATCTTTGCCTAAGATAACCGTACCCATACCATTATAACAAGACCGGATAAAGGTAAAAGGGTTGTCTTAGACAAAAATGTTATTTTAAATGATCAAAAAAAAAAAATAGGTTATCTTCATGATATAAATAGAATTATTAAAATGAGAACTTTTAATTAAAGAATCAAAATTATTATTTTAAATAATTAATTATTATTATTATTTTTATTATTTTATTATTTTAAGTTTGAAAA
>NC_089787.1:16955441-16980441 GCF_040412425.1 Macrobrachium rosenbergii | reverse complement strand
AAAGCATTGGTACAGATGCACAAAGAAGAAGAAGAAGAAGAAGATACACAACTTCATATCTGTAGCCTTAGCCTCTTCCCACTCCGTCAGTAGTGAGTAGGAACAGCTAATTCTCTTCCGCAAAGGCGCTGAGTTCAAATATGCTTTGCAGGCAACCAATCTTCATTGAAGTAGATGATAAGATAAACCTCCTGTTCAGGGAACTGAAGGCTAACAATTTCCTTTTCTGACTCCTGTAACTGAGTGGCTATAGTGGCAGCCTGATGAATCGCAGGGTCAGAACAGCGGTTAAAGTACCTACAGAAGATGTCTTATCATTTATTTGCAGGTTAGATTACCTGCTTAGAATGATTATTATTATTATTATTATTATTATTATTATTATTATTATTTATTATTATTATTATTACTGATTGGTTGGCTCCAGGTCCCGGGAGTTTGGGTCACAGGGTGCGCTGCCTAAAGTAGCGGGCAGCTGAGTTATTATACCAGGGGAGCGCCTTGACGTTCTCCTGACGGTGGCGAGAAGAAGGGTCTCCTGAGTTACGCTCAGCGACAGTTGCCACCGGAGGATGGCAAGGGCCTCCTTATATCAGAGGCGGCGACGGTTGTTGTCGGTCGCCGTCGAGGATTTTTGCACTCCTTACGATCTGCTGGCGTTGAGGGACACTGCCATGTTCCCTCATGTAGTGTTGGTATACAGCCCCTTTGTGTAGGTGAATGGCGATCCTCTTCGAGAGGAAAGTCACAGTCATACCAATGTACGAATGGCAGCATCCATTCTCAGGGTACGATATTTGGTAAACCACTTTCTCTCCTCTTCATGGGATCGTCACTAGCGACGGGGCTCTTCCTCATGATGTACTGGGCAGTCTTCTGATCCTTGTAGTAGATCCTAATAGATCCTAATTTTAACTTTTTTTTCTTTTCATCGATGGGTTTTACACGGGCGCAGATGATGTTCTTCAGGTCTGCCTCGTCTTTCTTATACTCGGTGTTCATGAAGCCCCTGTAAAACAGTCTAATGGTCCTCTCACTCTCGCGGTGTGGGGGGGAGGGGGGTCGGTTGTTCTCCTGACGATACCACCTGTCAACGGCATTTCTCGTCACCCTGGCAACGCGACGGTAGGTTTATGCATTATCCACCAGTGTTTGGGCTACGCGTTCCAGATCATCCCATTTGGTATTTCAAGAACAACAGTGTGAGAGGGCACAAAGAACGTAGGCGTTCATGAACGAGGATTGAAATTTTTCTGGGCATTTACTATAGCCGTTGAGGCAGAGCCCGGATGTCCGTGGGATTATGATAGACCCGAGTGTGAAAACCTCCAGGAGTGCTGGTGACACGGGTGTCCAAAAGGGAATAGTGCCATCCACACTTCTCTTAATGGTATAGAAGCCGCATAAGTGGTGATCGTTGCACGGAGGTTTATACAGCAGTTATCTTCGCAAAATGTTCCTTTGATGTCTAGGAATGATTTTTAACTTAGGTACACGATTCTGATATGGGGAAAACTTTTCCAAGATGGCTGCCAAGATGGCCGCTGGACCGAAATCGGCTTTGCCAGAAAATTTGTCTGTATCTCGCAAACGAGTGCTTCTAGATAAAAATTACAGGAGTTCACAATTATTCAAAAAGCATTTTTACACTCTACTATGGGATTTATAGATCCATTTATTCATAATAATTTTTGCAATAAGGTATAGTTTATGCCAAAAAACTTTTTTTCTCTGTTTTATAGTAAAAATTTGTCTAACTCGAAAATGAGTGCTTCTAGAAAAAGTTACGGGAGTTCAAAACTGTTTAAAATGCATATCTAAGTTTGATAAAGGCAATCTTGTATGAGAAAAATTCTTTATTGAAGGCCATCTTAGGTTAAACAGAAAAAGACGAGAATTATCTCAATTTAACGTAAAGTATTTTGATAAGTACAAAGAAAGAAATTAACAAACAAATGAGACTTGCTAATGTCATCATAAACAAACTGATATGCCAAACTAAGCAAGAGATTTAAAAAACCTGAAAAAGATAAACAGCTTATGAAGAATATTAGAAAAGTATGTATTGCAAGATGACCTAGCATGTAATGCTCTGTAATGACATTTGCTGTACAAGCAAAATATGTGTAACGAGGACAGAATTAACACTTTTTTGAAAGTGTACGTTCGATCTTTATTCATGAAACGGAGGCGTAAGTGAACGTTCGCTCACGATAACACTTACATCTATTTTTCTCCTCTTTCTCTCTCTCTCTCTCTCTCCTCATCGTTTTCCAAGTTCACCCACCCGAATCTCACTCATTCTCACCAAATCAATTAAATGGACCATTTAAAGAAACGCAATAGTTTCTACAAAAATAGGTTTATTATTCAAATAACCCAACAAGAAACGAATAAAACAAAGCAAAGATTAAAATGCATAATAAATGAATTATCGAGTTAGATAACTAAACTCTGAACTGTAAAACACTTCTGATTAAAGAAGTCTCACTATGGCTAATAGCCTGAAAATATCCAAACTCACACATACTCCCCAAATCAATAATTAGTCATGTCAAAAAACCGACACATGTTATTCAGAAACAGTCCACATCTGTCCACAACATCTGTCCACAGACATCTGTCGGAAGAATCAAACATGATAGAAAACTCCCAAAAATATATGAAATGCAAAACACAATAATGGAAAGTGTAAAATGCATAGCCAAGATCAAACGTAACATGACAAAATAATAATATAAAAGAACATGAATATTCATATTAAATCTCCACACCAGTTCAAAAGTTCATAATGATTAGAAAATCATGGTAAGAAATCACAAGTTCAATTTCCTCCCATAAAAACAGAGATTTCAAACTCTACCTTATCTGCCGATTTAAAGCCTGGATCCTCTCCAAAGCTACGTCTAGACAACTGCAGTTCTATCACGTTAATGAACAGTCCAAACTCACTTTTAGGGCAGATTTTGGCGTAATCTTCAAATTAACGCACGTACTCACGAATATACATAACACTTCGGAAGATCACCTGACCGGTTGCTGAGAATCAAACTATTTGCTGAATACAAAGATTTTACCTCGAGTCTCTCGACCTACTTCCATCTGACTCCATAAATTCTTTCATCACATCTTAAAGCATTGAAGCTATGAAATGCATATATGTGTCCTTTAAAATTGTAGCAGCCATATTTTCTGAAATATATGTAAGATGTGCCCTGAGGTTCACAAGAAAGCTACATATATAATATAGAGAAATATATATAAATATATTATATATATATATATGGTGATTATATATATATATATATATATATATATATATCCTAATTACACAAATATGACAGACAGAAAATACTTCATCCTACAACACTGAGTTTTTATACATCACATTTGTTCCTACATTTGCTTGAGTTTTCACAAAATCAAAATCTGGAACATGCTATTGAATTTATTCTACATCTGCACATATTTATTTCTGAAAAAGTCTTGCAATTTCAGGGGAAAGAAAAATCATGAAGTAGCTGCTGTAGAATTATTTGAGCAGTCCAGCCTGCCTCTTTTTCTACGTATCCAAATTTTTTGAAAGCATTCTTTGTGATCTAATATACTGTACCAACTATTGGCTGAATGAATGGCAGGAAGTAAGGTTTTTGAAAATAAACTTTTCTTTGCTGGTGATTAAAGGCGAGGAGGTCATCCATTGTCTTGATTTCAGCATTTTGGAATAGAAGAATTCCACTCTTCCAAAGGTCTTTGTAAAAAGCAAGTATTTAGCACTCTTTGCAATTTTACTCTGTCAAACCACTAAGAAGATGGCTAAGGTTTGTAATTTGTTTTCTACTGTTTCACATATGTCATACACTGGAATGTATCTTGTTTTTTGTCCTTTTCCAGAAAGGGTCCAAAGTTATTTTGAAACCATTTCCTTTGAAAGCTCTGTGATAGCAGTGAACAGAACACACCAAGACATTTGTGTCCAATGATGCTATTAGCAGATTTTCTACACGGGTAGCTGTAACTGCATGATAAACATGAATGAACAGTCTTTCATCTGCTTCCTCAAGGGCAGAACTTAGCTGAGGCACTTTAGTTGCTTGGTCATTCTGTAATTTGTTTTTCCTCAACCACATCACTCAAATACCTAGCTATAGCATGCAATCTGTGTTTATGGTGTATGGCGTAGTCTTTGAAGAATTTCTGAGGCTGATTTCTGTTAAGAATTGATGCCCAAGAAGCATCCATGTCTTCAGGCAAGGCTGTCAGATTCCTTGAAATATTCATATTAATAGGGTTTGTTTTCATACGCCCGAGCTTTTCTTCAACTTTAATACTGTTCTCATAATACATGTCAAATACTATGTCAGTTCTGTCTGCATGCCTTGACAAAGATAGAATTCTATTTAAAATAATTTCTGCAAATTCACCAAACGTTTTCACAGATTTTGTAGCAGCTGCAGCAACCGCACGGGCATGGAGCATAAAATCAAAGACTAAGCAAGTGTTGGATGGAGGACTCTGGTTGGGGTGATCTTGCATATCTGTCAAATATTTTCCTAGCTCATGGACCAGTTCAGAGTCGTTGGTTTTCAGTATTGTTCCATCTTTTGTCAAAAAAGAAAGATGCACTTGTTAGCTCATATGATAAGAGTATCAATAGAAAAATTACGATCTCTAGCTATTTCAATTATCCTTTGAGTATTAGAAGTTTCTTTTGCTACAACACTACTTTTTACATTAGTTTTAGATTTATATCCTTTTTTCTAGTTAACAGATGAAAGGTTTGTTTTGACTTCTGTATAAAACTTGGTCACGGAATTCATTGCATTGTTTTCGTCCCTCAGTGATGCATTCCAGTTTAAAATTTGTTTCTTTCATTGGTAAGTGCTTTCCTGTTGCAAAGTTGATAACTAGGTCATGCTCTACTGAAGAGAAAGGGTTGTGCCTGTTTATAATGAAATTCATAACTTTCATGATGCACTAGTTATCTTTTTTTGGTCACAGTGTCCGAAAAGGCAAGATGTAGGCCATACTCATCATTTGTATTTCCACAAATTCTTCTATGAAACATCTTCAGTGAATGTGTATCATGCTTGAATACATCATGAAGGGCCACAGCTTCTTTCCTTGTTCTTTTGCCGGCTTGTTATAGAACATCTCTAAACCTTGAACCATGCCTACACTGCTGAAATTCCTCTCTCCATGCTGAACTACAAAACCCCCTCTAACAAAATAATGAGACACTGGGATGTTTTCCTTCAAGTTTCAAGAAACCTTCATAGTAAACAGAGCCCCATCCTGCATAATTTACCTTTCCATAGTAAAAGAACAATGGCAGTGCTCTCTGAAAAGCAGATGTATGAAGCTTCCAGTTTTCTTCTCTGTCGGTTCTTATGATATCTCTCAGTATTGGGACGAGTCCATATAAAAAAGTGTTCCAATAACAAAAGACTCTTGACTTCTCTGCCCATTTCCTCAGAAACATCATAAAAGTCTGTACGAAAATCTTGCAAAAATGGTGTGCATCTTTTACTTTCTTTCTTGCACTGTAAAGACCCTTTTCTACACAGAAATCTTCAAGCACCTTAAGCCGTGTAAAGAGTGACTGATATTTTTCATATTCTATGTTGGCAGAAAACTCACAAAGTTGTATTTGCTGCATAGCTTCTGCAGTTATAGCCATACCTCGAACCCCTCTTGAATAGTGATAGCCTTTTAATACATTCTCGACCACTTCTAGGCCAAATACTTCAGTTTCTATCAGTGCTTCTGCAATGCCACTGTCCTCCAGGCATTGTCCAAAGAAGTTTATGATTGCTTTTGTGGTATGAAAGGAGCCTAAACCAAGAAAAATATTTTCAAATTGAGAGGGAAACAGCAACTGAAACTCCTTAGCAATGTGATAAACACCTTCATCACTCCATAAAGCCTCACAGTTCTGATGCACTTGCTTCATTGCATCTTGGAAGTTTACCACAGTTGTGCAAATAGAGGAGGACTGGCTGGTTGCAGGATGTGGAAGATTTGGAATACTTGCTGAAATAGTTTTAGGGGATGTTTCTCTACTAAAAGCGAATTGAAGGCACTCCATGAAGGTGCTGTCACGGCTTCTGAAAAACTGCCACTTTGCAAGTTATTAGATGATAAAAATCGTGTCAATAACGAAATGAAATCCATATTGGCTGCCTCCAAAGACACTAATGATGTGTCTGTGTCATTAGATAGTACAAAATCAGAACTAATAACTCCTCTACCTTTAGGTCTGATAAATGGTACGAGTTTTTGACATTTCAAGACATCATTTAGTTTTTTCTGGCGCTTGCCAGTAAAACAGACATTCGAGTTCATGTGTATGATTTTTTCTGTGGCTCATCCTGACCCACCAATGCCAGACTCTGTATCCTCTTCATGATCAAAGTTGCACCATGGAGGCACAAATTGGCTTATTACAATCAAAGTGTGGGGATACTGAACCCTGTTATTTTCTGTGAGTGTAACTGATCTTACAGTAAAACAGTAAAACAGGTCAAATAGTAAATGGGTTTATAAAAGACAAAAATTTTTTTCTATAAGCACCCTTATGTGAGATACAGGCAAATTTTCTTTCAAAAACGTAGAAAAAATTATCTTTGGCATACTTTTTACTAATTATAACAAAAAAATATAAATAAATGAATTTAGAAATGCAAAAACATGTAAAAATGTATTTTGAACAACTTTCAACCGCTGTAATTTTTTTTTCTGAAAGCCCCATTTACGAGATAGAGACAAATTTCTGACACAACCGATTTCGGTCGGGCGGCCATCTTGGCGGCCATCTTGGAAAAAATCTCCCCATATCCGAATCGCGTGCCCAAGCTAAAAATCATTCCTAGACATCAAAGAAACATTTTGTGAAGAGAACTGCTGTATACATCTCCGTGCAACAATCGCCACCTATGCGGCTTCTAGACTTTAAGGCCGCCACTAACATTCAGTTTTGCCTGCACAGACATAACTGGGCAGTCACAACTGAACGTTAGTGGGTTCAGTTTTGCCTGCAGGCATAACTGCGCAAGTATAACAGAGCGTTTAAGGCTGCCACTTACACGTGAAGCGGAGGAGAGATTCCTCCACAAAGGTGCACCTCGTTGACGTACCGAACGCATACAGCTGGTTTAGGGATCCTGCTGAAGACACGCTGTTCCACAACCCCCGTATAAAAGCTGGCGAGCAGCACACCAAGTTGAGAACCCATGGCTACTCCGTCGATCTGTGTCCACATTCGCCCTCATTGATCGATGAATGGGGCCTCACTATTATTCACAGATTTATTTCTAAAAAGTCCACACAACCAGAAGCTTGCCAGGGGAGCTATTTAAAAACAAGGTACATGAGCGTGAACGAATGAGAGCACAGCCCAGACATGAGACCCAGCGAAATTCAGACGAAGACGAGAGAGGCGTCAGAGAGGGAAACAGCAAGCAGATTTAAATGAACAGAAATGCAACAAAAATGATTAGCATTGCAAACCCGTGAGATATTTGCAGAGAGTGTAATTAATTGCAAAGTTCGCACTCATAAACAGGCAAAATATTTTGGCGTGCACAATAACAACATTAATCATCCCAAAGAAGCTTCAATCCCTGTGTTTTCCCCCAATTTTTTTTTTTTTTTTTTGGGCCCAAACTTTCGAATGGTTCTCCCGAGAGAGAGAGAGAGAGAGAGAGAGAGAGAGAGAGAGAGAGAGAGAGAGAGAGAGAGAGAGAGAGAGAGAGAGAGAGAGGAGACGAACCCTGTTTGATGGGAGAGATTCCTTTAAGGGTGACGTGAACGGCGAAGGCAGCCTTCGTCAGGCTGGTGTGTTTTTTCTCGAGGACTCATCAGATGATTTCCCGAAGGGATGCTGAGGAAGATCTGTGTCGGATCCGAAATAAGTGAGATAAAAGGGCGACTCTTTGCCTCAGAGCACCAGGCGGATTTGTACGCTTCTTTTTTTTTTTTTTTTTTTGACGGGTTGGTTGTACTCATAATTATTGATATGATTCTGATTGGTTGTTCTCATAGCACGAGAACCAATCAGAATTCAGCTTCGAAATTAACGAGCCAGCTGGGGGTACATCCTCCGCCCGGATATGATTACAGTTAGCATTCGTCTTTTCTTATGATTATTATTATGAGATTTCTTGTACACTCATTATTTTTTACTACAAAACAACAACAACAACCACTATAATAATAATAATAATAATAATAATAATAATAATAATAATAATAATAATAATAATAATAATAATAATAATAATAATAATAATAATAGTGCCAAACGCCACCATAATAAATATTCCTTGGAGATTATATAATCAATGCCTCTGTGCTATGATTCAGTGTCATGCACCTGTCAAACCATTATTTGAGAACTATGTTATCAAGATTTATTGTCGATTTGAATTCATGATAACTGAGAAAAGGAACAATGCACAAAAATTTTTTAAGAGAGAATTGTCTGAGAGTACGAAAGTAAATACACACACACACACATATATACACATACATATACACATATACACAAATAGAATGGCATATATATATATATATATACATATATAAAAATATATATACACACATATATATATATATATAAATAGAATGGCATATATATATATATATATATATATATATAGTATATATATATTATATAAATATATATATATATATATATATATACAGTATATATAAGTATATATATATTTTTGTTATTGCTTCTCATATTTTTCTTTTGTTATTGCTTCATTTTTCTTCATCTTCATTGTTTAGGTTACTGAATGAGACATTCAGGTAATGGGGTTCTTCCATTTACTTAAGTAACCTAAACAATGAAGTGAAGAAAATAGTAAGAAAATATGAAGCAATGACAAAAAAGCT
Source organism: Macrobrachium rosenbergii (assembly GCF_040412425.1). NCBI lineage: Eukaryota > Metazoa > Arthropoda > Malacostraca > Decapoda > Palaemonidae > Macrobrachium > Macrobrachium rosenbergii. The sequence continues at coordinate 16,971,540 of NC_089787.1, read as the reverse complement.
GGTTAACAATGAGAAAGCCATTCTATTTAGTGAATGTTGTATCCGTGAAAAATTGTGCCCTAAAAATATATACATGTATGTGTGTGCGTATTTATATATATAACAGTGATAAATCTCATAACTACTGTACATCTTTTCTTAGCATGAGCGGCGTCATCAATCAGGAATCCTGAGAAGAAACAAGTGAAGAATTTCTGGTATTTTTATTTATTTTTCTTTACCTTTTCAATGTTAGTTGGGAAATGTTTCATACCATAAGATAAACCAAGGGAATAATGTTAGATTCATTAAAGAGAAAAATAGAAAGGAAGATCATTTGATCCGGACCTACACTGTTTGAATAATGCTCCCGACATTAAAGAAAATATTGGAAAAGATACAAATCTTATTCTAATTTGCTGATCAATGTACCACACATCCAGGGAAACCAATCTTACCATGATTTGAATAATCGGCAAAAGACTCCGAAGATTAAAATAAGCATACAGGAAAGAATCTCATGTCCTAGTTACTTAAAACCAAGTGTTATAAAGCGCCTTTCATAATTAAATATTAAACTTTCATTTGCTGGAAAATATTAGTACAAAGTAATAATAATAACGGGCCTGGAAATCAGAACTCACGGCATGAGACAGGCTGCGTTCATAATGAGCTTTGAGCTCAGCTCTCGACACATGTCGGTTTGGGAAGCTTTTCTTCATCTTCACCACCAGCCCCAAGCTATGGGGTCGTTTGCCACGATGCGTCTCCTCCAACTACTTCTCTCGAAAGTATCCTCATCCGCTAGACCCTTCTCCTCCAGATCCTCCCTCACTTTATCACGCCACCCAATCCTATGCCTTCCTCTCGACCTCCTACCCCTGGGACCTTAACCCCGTGGTAGGGGTGTAAGAACGCTACCACTGTAAGCCCTGTGCTTCAGAAGAGGCGATTGACAGGACAGCTGCTGCTTTACAGACAGACTTTTCGGCCAAAGACTTGGCCCACTGACAATAACTTGGGTTGACAACCGTAAGGACATGTGCTCGTATAAAAAACTTGCCCAAATCGCTGATGCTGGATGCATTAAGCAATCTGAGTCATTGCAATAGTTTATTTCCATGTGTTCGCTGACCCTTCTACTTATGCCAGTGATTACTTCACAGAAAAGGGCATGACATGGTCATTTTTCATCAGATGAGTGCCCCATCATTGTACTCTGCTTTGAGAATGAGATCACTCATTATCGTCTCCCTCAAGCAGGTAAAAAATTGGAACCTCACTCAAAGGGCAACTGTTGAAGAGGACAAGAAGAGAATTGATATGGGCCTCTGCATTCTTCCAACCCAGCAGAGGCGACCTCATTTCACAAAATGAAAGAGTCTATGTACCTTTATGCAGATGGTGAGACCATGAATGTCATACAGGCTTGTAAATATGATTTCATGCAGAGCCAGTGATCTTTTACACTAACGACTAATTCCTATTCCAGAACACTTTGAACAAATTCAATCATTCAGTTTCTCACAGGGTGCCATGATTCCATAGCATCACCCATTCTTGCCCTTCTTTAGGCAATTTTCATGACATGAACTTGTCAGTCATATTGTTTATCTTATATGTAGTGACACCAATGTCCACCTTGGGATGGTGCAGAAAACCATAGTTAGTGTCATGGTTGTGTAGTGCAGTGCCTGGCCTGGTGTTGTGAGACCCTTGTATCACTCACATCCTACCACCCACTAGTCTAGCCTATTGTCAAAAAGTACCATGATATGCTACAGACTAAGAAAAAGGCACGGGGCTAGCAACCTCATTCCTAAAGACTGACTTAGCACCACCCTTTGGAGAGAAAAAGGTATAAAATGTAATATATATATATATAATATACAGTATATATATATATATATATGTATATATATATATATATATATATATATATATATATATATATATATATATATATATATTGCAACGATTGGTCCTTATTTGGTTGAAACAATCTTTACAATTGTTCCTTTGTTTCTCCTACCCTCCAGTGTTTATCGTCAAGGTGACAAGGTGAGGTCTGTCACGGAATGAGCAACAACAGTAGTCAAGTTTTGGGTGGCATACAAATCGGTTCCTTTGTGACACTCAGCGAAGATGGCAAATAAGTAAAAGGTAGTTTAACCAAACCACTGAGCTGATTAACAGTTCTCCTAGGGCTGGCCTGAAGGATTAGACTTATTTTATGTAGCTATGAACCAATTGGTTACCTAGCAACGGGACATACAGCTTATTGTGGAATCCGAACCACATTATGACGAGAAATGAGTTTCTATCACCAGAAATAAATTCCTCTAATTCTCCATTGGCCTGCTGGAGACTCGAACGCTGTGCCAGCAGAGTGCTAGCCGAGGATGATAACCACCCGTCCAATGAGGAACTAGCCAAGAATGCAGAAGCAGCGTGTTTTGATGGACCAGCGGGATGTCATTTTGCTTGGTAACAGGTGTGATGGACCCGCTTACTTCGGCAGGAGGATGAGGACCTCTACGTCTGTGTGGTTTGACTTCTTCAGTAGAAGCAAGAGGTTCGACGGTAAAAGGCTGTCTCGACGAGTCGGTGAATTCTTCTGTGTTGAGGATGTGTTCCTGTTATGAAAGCTAATTGCTGTTTTCGATAGTTCAGCTGATTAAGTCTGGTTATGTTTATACTGGTTGGCGGTAAAGACTACCTCGACAGTTCTTTGGAATTCAGTGTTTTTGTTTTATGCTGCTTTGGTGATGTCACTTATTGTTACGCTGCCTATTTTTGAGTTTCTTATTGATTTAACTGAATGTGTGTTATTGTGCTTATTATAATGATTGTTCACTTCATTATATTATTTAATGGTGTAGAGTAACTGTGTGGCTCTGGAAATGGTTTGCTGTTTGTATTTAGATTTTGAATTTGATGTTCATTGATTTTTAGCGGCTGCTGTTAAGCATTTATTTTTATTTATTGTCAATGTTTATTGCTCTGTCTGTTGACTAATGTAAATTATTTAATGATTCATTTATTTTGGTTTAAATGCGGTTATTTATGTTAAAGATCATTTAGTGTCTTCGCACCTAAAACCTGTACTCAATTGTAAATATGCACATTTATGTATTATAAATCAAGGTAATATGGTTGTTTTGTTCAGTCCTACTCATTCATTGGTCCAATTTCTTGTCTTTATTTTGAACCTGCTGGTCTCTGATTGACGAGATCATCAAAATATATACAGTATATGTACACACACATACATATATATACATATACATACATATATATATATACATATACATATACATACATATACATATACATATACATATACATACATACATATATATATATACATACACATATATACATATATACATACATATATACATACATATATACATACATATATACATACATATATATATACATATATATATATATTATATATATATATATATATATATATATATATATATATATATATATATATATATATATATATATATATATATAGTATTTAAATATTAAGCTACAAATGTCGTTTAATATCCAATTCGCTCTCACTGAACGTCAATAGTTCACGTGTTTGGCGGTTCAAGCCCGTGGGACGGCGAACCACTTATCAGATATGATTTCCCTTTGGTATACATATATATGCATATATTATTTCCGACGCAGGGCGAATTGGATATTAATTAAACGACATTTATATCACAACGTTTGTATAAATCACGGTGATGTATAAATCACGGTGATTTGATAAAATATATATATATATATATATATATATATACAGTATTCATTCATATATATATATATATATACAGTATATATATATATATATATATATATATATATATATATATATATATATATATATATATATATATATATATATATATATATATATATATATATATATATATATATATATATATATATATATATATATATATATATATGTTGACAGCTCCTATAGAACGATTAGTATATAGTTTTGGAGCATTGAAATGTATGTCATACGTTCCTTGATGGAATGTGCGTTAGTGTTAGCGTGTTGAAGAAATATTGGGGCGAGATGGACATGTTTTGTAAACTGCAGTTCTCGCGATGAGCGAAAGGAATTTGGGTCTTGGAAATCTAGGTGGCTCACATAGTCACGAGTATTGACCCTGTCGACCTGTATAGTGTCACGGGATCTCCACGTCACGGGGAGGGGGTGGCGGGAGAATGTTCTAGAATTATGAGTGTGTGCATAAGTCCGCTCGAAAGAGGGTCATTGAGGTGTAATATGTTGAATCTCGAGTACAGATGAATTATTTCTGGCAGGAACTTGAATTGGTGAACTTTGCCAGTAAAGGTGAGCAAGTGATCTTTTCATTTTGAAATGCCCGATTGGACATTGAGTTAATTGTGAACTCTGTTGGTTTCGTAGACATTTTATTATTGAATATTTTTCCTTTTTATTGTCTTGCATATTTACCATGTATAACCTTTGGGGTGTGTTGGGTGGTTTTGATAACGTGGGAATTCTCCCATTTATGCATTTTTATGTCTTTGTGCTTTATTTTAAAGGTGACCTTTTGTTTCAGATGGATTTGTTAGTGGTCACAAGTTAAGGGAATTTCTGACCTATAACTATGACTTCGGTCATGACAGACCTTGACATTATTTTTGTGAGTGTTCAAATGATTGGTGTCAAAATGTATTCACCAGTCTGAGAGTTTGGTTTTTCATTTGCTTATTTGCCAGAAGTTAAGGACAGTCTTTGCACTTTTCTTCTTTAACTTTTTGTTTTTGTGATGTTAAGTTTTGGAATAAAACTGTATTTTGGTAGAACAAGAGTTTCATCTAGCCTTGCTTTAATTTGAGCTATGCCATGAGAGAGAGAGAGAGAGAGAGAGAGAGAGAGAGAGAGAGAGAGAGAGAGAGAGAGAGAGAGAGAGAGAGAACATGGGAACTGACATTCCTAGGAGGACTTTGGGGAGCAGGGATGACGGTGTTGATTTTAAAGGAAGGTTGTTCCTTGTGTTTTGAGATTTAGGAATTTGGTTATGGAAGAAGTCGGGAGAAGGCTTACATATATTTATATATATAATATATATATATATATATATATATATATATATATATATATATATATATATATATATATATATATACATATAAAATATATACAAATAAAGAAAGGCAATGCCACGAAAACTGCTAAGTAAAGGACAATAAGTCGAAAGGCCTAGCACCACTCCGTTGTTTCACTTTCCTTCGTGGCTTTGCATTTATTAATGAATTTCTGACTCACATCAGGATCGAACCCAGGTCTTTCAATTGAAAGGCAAGGGCGCTGCCCACTAGGCCATACAAGTCTCAAAGAAGTTGGAATCTGAGAGCAACTGCACCCAAGGAATTACCTGGGCAAGCTAACTGCTTGCATACCAGTGAGGTTTCCCCAACTTCCCGACTCAGCATTGACCCAATTGACAGCATTTTATTCGAATTTATTTATATATTCATCACGTTCCATATTTTTGTGATTCAATCATACGTATATAATTATATACATATATATTATATATATATATATATATATATATATATATATATATATATATATATATATATATATATATATATATATATATATATATATATATATATATACATATATATATATATCACAACAACCCTTGCAATAATATAATATATTTGGATATAGGCCAAACGATATAGAACCATTTTCATAATATAGTATGTGAAGGATGGTGATGATATATGATATCCCATATTCCTATCTTTAGACAGAGAGAGAGAGAGAGAGAGAGAAACCATTTTCACTGAGTAGAGAGATGACATCCCATACGAGAGAGAGAGATGGATGGATCTGGGAGACTGATACCTCTCCAAAGCCTGATGCCTGTGACCAGGTCCTGATATCACGAGACACACATCGTCCTTTTGGTCGTCCATCATTCCCTAACGTTTTTCCTCCCAATATTTGGCGCGTCGAAATAGCGATATACGACTGTTTTTTTTATCTATTATTTGAAGTTGTTTTGTTAGAGAGAGAGAGAGAGAGAGAGAGAGAGAGAGAGAGAGAGAGAGAGAGATGCATAACTGATTTTCGCTTTTCGTAACCAGAATAGGTCAAGTCACGAGAATGTTGTTTTACACTTTCAATTTGGTTTTGAGATTGAAGGATCGATATTGAAAATCTAGAATTATCATCTAAACATAAGTTGTAAACACACACACACACACACACATATAATACATATACATTATATATATATATATATATATATTTATATATACACATACATGATAATATATTACATATAATGTTTGTACTTAATTTTAAATTCTGTCATATTATTTTGCAATCCATTTCTCTCTCTCTCTCTCTCTCTCTCTCTCTCTCTCTCTCTCTCTCTCTCTCTCTCTCTCTCTCTCCTTTCTTTTCATCAAAGAACTCTTTTTAACGGGAAACAAACTAATAAAATAATGGGCAAGTGACCTCATTACTTGATCCAGACACCTGTCAATGCTCATAAACTATCTAAAACTATGTTGTTGCAGGGATGAACGTAAACAAAACAAATCGCCACAAATTTCATTAACAAGCATTATTTTCGAAAGCTAACGGACCAGAAATATTAATTATGGGAATACGTGATAATTACTTCCGGTTAGAAACAAAAATCTCACTCTTCCGAACGTCATGGAAGCCAAAATACGTTCTTTGGAATAATTAATTTCATATCATTCCGAACCAGGCTGTTTGCATAGTTAAACCCCGAAATGAAATTTCATTTCATAAATAAATAGACGATAATATTAAATTATCGAAGGGAAATACCGGCCTGTTTATACAGTTCAGTGGAGTTCTTCTGTCCCTTGAATAATAATTGAAATTGGTTGAAGAAGCCGAGTTCCTGGTTGTCTTATGGAAACACTTTTGCTTCCTTTTTGTGTTGACTCATTAAATGTGACTATTTGCCTAGTTAATAAAAACAAGTAAAAAATAAGCAGAAGTTTCTTCGGCGCAATCGAGTTTTCTGTACAGCCGCTACAGCGTATAATCAAGGCCACCGAAAATAGACCTATCTTTCGGTGGTCTCGGTATAATGATATATGACCCCGGCTCATGAGACTTTATCCAGGGCTCGGTGGTGGCCTATCCTTAGAGATCGTTGACAGAAGTACGATTATGGCTAACTTTAACCGTAAATGAAATAAAAACTACTGAGGCTAGAGGGCTGCAATTTGTTATGTTTGATGCTTGGGGGGTGGATGATCAACATACCAATTTGCAGCTCTCTATCCTCAGTAGTTTTTAAGATCTGCGGGCGGACAGAAAAAGTGCTGACAGAATCAAGTGTGGACGGACAGACAAAGCCGACACAATAGTTTTCTTTTACAGAAAACTAAAAACAGGCAAAAAATTCTATTTATATAGTTCAATAAAGTTATTCTGTCCTTGAATAATAACTGAAACTGATTTAAGAAGCCGATTTCCTGTTATCTTGTGAAAAAGTTTGGATTCCTTTCACCTTTTACCTATTAAAAGGGAATATTTGCATAGTTAACCAATTAAAAAAACAAGCAAAACATTGCTACAAAAATATACGTGATATTCGGCGTAATTTTTTTGACTAGGAACCAACGCTTAGGCTTTTTCACTGCACTTTAATACCTTCTTGGCTGTGTAATAGAAATCACTTGTAAGAATTAAATACGAATATGCGATTTTCATCAGAGAAAATATGAAACATTTTGCTGTTTCCAAGCCTTGCTGAAGGTTGAATCTGTCATTTCCTGGTTTTCATAAAATTCAGGCCTCTCTCTCGAGAGAGAGGGGAAAAAAAATAAAGTATTCCCGTCCCCGAGAAGCGATAAGGACCATCCATCGCCGGGAGATTGATGCTATTGGAAAACTTATTTGGAAAAGCTGTTGTCGATGGAACAGCGCATGCGCCGTTCATCAGCAGCCGCCTGGATTTCTTCCAGCCTGGATTAATAAGAGCGATTGGCCTCACACATTGCGACAAGGTTGGGCCTTTTTTTACAGCTCTTGAGCTTTGTGTCAAGTAGGGTCTTAAATGACATTTATATATATATATATATATATATATATATATATATATATATATATATATATATATATATATATATATATATATATAATATATATATATATATATATATATGTATGTATATATAATATAAACACTGATCCAGGGCTACATATATAATATATATAATCGTTGATAAATATATAAATAAAAGAACTGAAAAATCCAAAAAGGAAAGAGTAAATACTGGATTGCTGCGAGTTTGATGCTTGGGGGTGGATGATCAACATACCAACTGTCGTCCTTTACTTAGTAGTCTTTAAGTAAAGGACAGAAAGTCGAAAGAATCCTGTGGACGGAGCACTCCAGTGTTTCTTTTACAGAAAACTAAAACCTTCGTTTATATATATATATATATATATATATATATATATATATATATATATATATATATATATATATATATATATACATATATATATATATATATATATATATATATATATAACCACAAATCATATAAACATGAAAAATTACGTGATATACGGCGTATATATCATATATAACCAACATGGTATCACACAAATTTAATATACATTGGCTGTGACACAAATACAAATAAAAAATACTATACGATTTACATCAGATAAAATATCATTTATATATATAAAATATATATATGAATATATCATTTCCTATATATAAAATATGTATCTATCGAGAACTGAAAAAAATAAATGGAATTAGTAAATATATAACTAAAGACCAAATCCATCGATCAGGGAATTGATGCTAAAGAAAACTTATTTGGAAAGCTGTTGTCGATGGAACAGCGACATGTCCTTTACTTAGAAGTAACGTCTGAAGATGCCAGCCTGGATTAATAAGAAGGGACTCGAGGAACTTTACAGCTCTTGACTGAACATATATATATATATATATATATATATATATATATATATATATAGACTATATATAAATTGATATATATACATATATACATATATATATATATATATATATATATATACATATAATTAAATATATAACTGAATATATAAAAACCTACATATATAAATATATATAAATCACGATCAGTAAATTGAACGATCGCCCTATCGCTGGAAGAAAGGCATATATACACTCCATATATACATCATAATATATACATATATATATATATATATATATATATATATATATATATATATATATATATATATATATATATATATATATATAACATACATAAAGTGAAACATTGTCGTGAGATTGGCGTCACAAAGGTGCAGTTACAAAAGAAAAACCTGATCGATATGCTAATGGAAAAACACCCTGAAAGCAACGATTCAAACCACGAAGTAACGTGGGAGATGCTGCGAAGGGAATCGACAAACTTAGAGATTGAACATCCGAGACTTAGCATTTGATGAATTAAACGAGCTCAAAAGCTGCTCATATCACGATCAGTAAACTGAACGATCGCCTCTCATCACTGGAAGATGAAGAAGATTGACAACTTCATCAAAGCTGCTCGTCACCAGGAACCAGATGCATTCCACGGACCTACCTGTTATCCATCTGAGTGAACCCTACTTTTGGGAGATACTAACCTTACTGCGATTCGAACATCTGCTTTGAAAAATCAAGGCTCAGTCCGAATCATAAAGGAAGCAAACACATAGTGCACCTCATTCGGTGAACTGTAGGTATTACTGAAGGTTCTTTGCAGCGTCCCATTGGCCCCTAGCTGCAACCCTGTTCGTTCCTTTTACTCTACCTCCGTTCATGTTCTCTTTCTTTCATTTTGCTTTCCACCCGTCTCCTAACAATTGTTTCATAGTACTACTGCGATGTTTTCCTCCTGTTACGCCTTTCAAACCTTTTTACTGTCAGTTTCCGTTTCAGCGCTGAATGACCTCATAGGTCCCAGTGCTTGGCCTTTGGCCTAAATTCGATATTCCATTCTATTCTAAATGCTGGATTTCGGAAAAACTTCAGTGGGTCCCAAAGTACTGCATTCTTTACTGCGGTCTCCAAGATATACTGGAAAAATATCAGAAGATATTTTCAATAGGCTAGATTCTCTTGTTGCGATTCTGAAGCAAATAAAGGAAGACATGAGCATTCACATATGTGAACTCGAACCGGTCCTGAGAGTCCCAGGGTCTGATGAAATTGTAAACAACTTCAATAATTAACTCTCCTAGAGAGTGCTGGTCCTGAAGGATTAGACTTATTTTACGTGGCTAAGAACCAATTGGTTACCTAGCAACGGGACCTACAGCTTATTATGGAATCCGAACCACATTATACTGAGAAATGAATTTCTGTCATAAACAGTGCTAGCCGAGAACTTCAATAATCCACTTGCAGCTTGGAGTACAAATCATGGGATATCAGTGATCAAAACAAATTTACAACTTTAGACTTGGGACAGGTGAAATTGATCAAATGTGTCTGTGTGTCAATAGTGAGAGCCAAGGAAATCTCAACAGACTGGGGGTCATCAGATTGCTGGATATCATCTCTCAACAATGTCCTTTCTTCAAATTACATGACAACTGGGACACTATTGTGCGTCAAGAAGTAATTGTCCCATTCTCTGCAGGCTCGCAAGGTTTTGCTCACAACAAAAACTCCCAAACACACCGAGGTTCAGAAATAAGACTTGAGCTACCAAAATACCATCATAAATTTTCAAGATTACCCACGAAGACATTTTGCAGCACAACGAGAAGGAAGTGGAAAAGGAAATAGCCAATTTTCTGCTGAGGGTGATCATCATGGTCGTCACAGCTCCTCCTCAAGTGAGGGATGGTGAGGAAACTCAGCTACTCATTTTACCAGTCGTCAATACGAGCAAACTCAGACGGGTGAAGCAGAGAATCCATCAAGTCGTCGCCCTTGTTATAACTGCGGTGGATTCGGCCAAGTTCTTTCTCAGTGCCAGTTTAATCGTAGGATTAGATGTGATAGGTATAGGGAGTAAGGACACAAAACAAGATCATGTCAAAATACAGAATAGCAATGACTTCCTCCTTATCACGATACTCCAACACAGATCTATTCACCGTTGAACATATAAATACACAATCCCTCCTAAGTCATTTTGATGATATCGAATTTTCAATAAATGACTGGAATGTTGATTGGGTGATCATGAACTTTGAACAACATATATTATCAGAAAAGAGAAGCGCCCTCCAACTGTTGAGACACTTCGTTGTCTCAAGAATTATTCCCAGAATTACCTCCAAGCTTCTCTTAAATGACTGCTGTTCTTTTAATACGATTTGATTTACTAATGACGTACACTATCAGGTTCGTAAGTTTAACATTACTTTTATGAATTGATTGAACGTTTGTCTATGCCCCTTTTATTACGAGAGTGATGAGAATCCCTCCTGGCCCTTGGATCGACACTGAAATTCAAGATGCAATGATATTTAGAGACAATATACTAAAGGAGTTTAAATCAATTAGACCCAAATGTTGAAAAAAAAATTACCAAAAGGAGAAGAAAAACGTCAAGACAATGTTGTCTGATAAGGAGAAAGACTATTACAAGGAAGGGTTCTCTAAATGTAAGTGTAACATGAGGGGAACATGGAAGGTCAATAATAAAATAATACCTCCAAACAAAGAGTCTTCTGGGTCACTTGCAAACATAGACATTGATGCTCAGAAGAGAGCAGATGATTTGAATCAATATTTTGCTAATGCAGGAAAGATAACGCACTCCAGATCGCAGGAAAGTATCTACAATACCAATCAACTTCATTATGACCAGCCCTCCACATCACTTACAATGAATAAATTCAGACTTCAGCCAGTTGATATCGATACTGACTGATTCTTGTAAATATAAAATACCTGAAACCTAAAAACTCTTGTGGGTCTGACGGAATTCCAGTTTCGATCTTTAATTGACTCTCTGCCGTCACAATTTTCGACATTCTTGTTATAGTCAACACCTCAATTGTTACAGGACCCTTGACATCCTTACGTAGTTCCATTTACGAAAGTGGAGACACTGAAAACGCTGGAAATTATAGGCCAATTTCTCTGTTACCTGTCATCTCCAAAATACTCGAGAAAATAATTGCCATTCAACAAATGGCTTTCCTTGATTCAAACCACGTACTAGCTAACGAACAACATGGTTTGAGACCTAATCTTTCAATGGAAACTACGCTACTTAAGATTACTAACAAAATATATGAAAACATAGAAAATGAAAAAAATATCACTTCTTATTAGTGGATCTGTACAAAGCGTTTGATAATGTTACTTACCAGATTCTAATAAGTAGATTATTGGCTAAAGTCAATGTCGACCCCTTTTGGTTGAAATTTATGTGAGCAATCGCATCCAGTCTGTTCCTGGAGATATCTTTTGGAGAAATCTTTTGTACCACAGGGGTCGATTCTGGGCCCATCACTGTTTTTGATCCATATCAACGATCAGCCACTATATAAACGGGATTGTCTTATTTATTTATGCTGATAATACCCAAATTTTGCTGACCGGGGATTGAAAAATTTTAATGATTTATCCAGTCATCAAAAGAGTCGAAAATATGTTTACTGCAAAATATTGTGTCAACAGTAACGGCCTATTAACTTAACGAAAGTAAAACTCAGTGTATTTTCTTCCCGATCAAGACAGTATATCTCTTACGCACAGTTAAAAACCTGGAGTTTTCATGGATTGTGGCTTGACTTTTGATGCGCCTATTGACGAACTACGCAAAAGGTAACTTCTTACGTATCATCGAACAGAGTGAGTGATAGATTTGAGCCAGACTGTTGAGTCATGGTGGTACAGTCGTTAGTGCCGAGTATCCTGAACTACTGCTTGCGGCCGCGTCTGGGGTTCGACCAACAAAACTCAATTGGAAAGGGTCAAGAAAATACAAAGTTTCTCTGGGAAGGTCGCCGCTGGAGGTGCCCGAAAGCATGACCATGTTACTCCAGTATTTGAAAATTAGTTAGCTACGAATGGAGCAGAAGTACTTTTATGATATATGCCTCATCATTTACAAAATCAGAAATGAACTTCTTCCAGAATATCTTTTTTTCCCTGCCAACGGCAGGCCAGAATCGTGCTGAGAACGTTAACAGGAGGCATCAGGATCACTTAAATGTCCGAAAACTTTGGTCCCATGTTACGGAGCAAGAGAGTCAGATATAAAGAGGCGCGAAACCATATATTCTTTTATCTCTCACCTGATTGAACATTTACTCCAAAAATGAGTAACTCTTCAGTTTTATTAACCTCTTTGTTCTCATCATCACTGTCACGGGTTTTCTGAGACTTTCAGAAATATCCTCTTCTATACCAAGCAAAAGTTGTGAAATTTGATCTCTGGTCGTAAACTCTGTTTACTTGTTCTTTTTATTAGAATGAGCTAATTCGTTAATTTATTGATCTGAAATGTTTAATCCAGATGAGTATAATAAACTTGACTTGATTTTAAGGATCACATTCCTTTTATGCCCATATCGTTATACGATGTTGATTTTACCACATTTCTGTTGCATAGAGTCGAAAATTTTATTGTATTTCTGTTTTTACAGATATTAGAGACATTGTATTGCAATATACTTCCTGTATACTAGATATAAGTACTATGATAATGAATATTACTTATTACGCACAAACATTTTTTATATATAAAACTACGAATGGACCTATGTTACCCAAGAATGAGTGGTGAAACGTATGTAATGGCCATTTTTAATGGAATAAAGAATTTGACTGAGTCTCCCTCTCTCTCTCTCTCTCTCTCTCTCTCTCTCTCTCTCTCTCTCTCTCTCTCTCTCTCTCTCTCTCTCTGACAGAATGTAGGAGTATACAGCAAGAGAGAGAGAGAGAGAGAGAGAGAGAGAGAGAGAGAGAGAGAGAGAGCTTCGGAGACAAGTCTTTGGGGATTTCCCGCATCATTCTCGGAGACAGGGAAACAAATGAAAAATAAAACAAAGCCTAAAAGGATAAAAGAATGGAAAGAATAGGTTAAGAAAAAAAAAATAAGATTAGGCCTAATAGTAATGAATAAAAATATTTCAGCCTCTTATGGTTACGTTTTTTCATAGATTATAAAAAAAAAAAGAGCAACTGAAAATTATAAAATATCTGAGGTAGTATTTTATGTAAATGAAGCAGCACGAGATATATTTTATACAAGAGAATTTAATCATTTTTTATGGTGGGGGAAGGATATAATTGAACCATACCTTAGATTTAGAAAATCAGTGACTCACTGATGATGAAAAACTATCATTACCGGGGCCTAATGTACACATATTGTATCCTTAGTTATGCAGGAAGTAAATACAATGTAAATTGTGTTTTATATATATATATATATATATATATATATATATATATATATATATATATATATATATATATATATATATATATATACATATATATATATATATATATATATATATATATATATATGATATATATATATATATATATATATATATATATATATATATATATATATATGTATATATATATATATATATATATATATATATATATATATGTATGATATATGTGGTTATATATATAATATATATATATATATATAATATATATATAGAAGATCAAAAGAAATAATCAACAAGGGAAGTTGGAGTATCTTTAGGTGCAGAACAAAAAGCATAAAAAAGTAGAAAACAAAGTCCCAGTGAATTAGAAAATAAGTGACCCCATTTTAAACTTTCTATTTCCTTTGAGACAAGCTGGAGAGAGAGAGAGAGAGAGAGAGAGAGAGAGAGAGAGAGAGAGAGAGAGAGAGAGAGAGAGAGAGAGAGACTCTCTATGAAAGCCACTCAGCATTCAGAAGCGGTTCGATATCTCATTGTTTGAGTGGAATATTCTCGGTTCCATTAGGAATTCTTTTTCGTCTTCCCAAAGGAAATCAACTGAGAGGAATTTTAAGCTCTCCTCTGTCAATAAACCAATATGAGGAAGGAATCACGTCTCTGCTCACCAAGGAATTCTTAGGTGAAGCTGTCAGGGTCGGAGTGACGAGAGATGGGGCAATTCTGAAGGGAGGTACAAACGCTCATTATGAGGTTAGGTTCTGAATTTTTTTTTCACCTCATGCGCAAATATACATTCATAGGTACACGCACGCACAAACGCGCGCGCGTGCACACACACATATATAAACATAAATATATATATATATATCTTATTCGTTTAACGTATATATTTATATATATATATATATATATATATATATATATATATATATATATATATATATATAATATAATTAAATATAAGCTACAAATGTCGTTTAATATCCAATTCGGTCTCACTGAACGTCGTTAGTTCTCGCGTTTGGCGGTTCAAGCCCGTGGGACGGCGAACCACTTATCAGATATGATTTCCCTTTGGTATACATATATATGCATATATTATTTCCGACACAGGGCGAATTGGATATTAATTAAACGACATTTGTATCACAACGTTTGTGTATAAATCACGGTGATGTGATAAAAATTAATTCATTATAAGATATATATATATATATATATAGTATATATATATATATATATATATATATATATATATATATATATATATATATATATATATATATATACATATATATGTTGACAGCTCCTATAGAACGATTAGTATATAGTTTTGGAGGACTGAAATGCATTTCAAATGATCCTTGATGGAATGTGCATCAGTGTTAGCGTGTTGAAAAAATCTTGGGGCGAGATGAACAGATAGTTTTGTAAACTGTAATTCTCGCGATGAGCGAAAGGAATTTGGGTCTTGGAAATCTAGGTGGCTCACATAGGCACGAGTGTTGACCCTGTCGACCTGTATAGTGTCACGGGATCTCCACGTCACGGGGGGAGGGGGGGTTGGTGGCTGGAGAATGTTCTAGAATTATGAGTGTGTGCGTAAGTCTGCTCGAAAGGGGGTCATTGAGGTGTAATATATTGAATCTCGAGTACAGATGAATTATTTCTGGCAGTAACTTGAAT
>NC_089787.1:16940441-16950441 GCF_040412425.1 Macrobrachium rosenbergii | reverse complement strand
AATAGGTCAAGTCACGAAAGTGTTGTTTTACACTTTCAATTTGGTTTTGAGAGTGAAGGATTGATATTGAAAATCTAGAATTATCATCTTAATATAAGTTGTAAACAATCACACACACATTATATATATATATATATATATATATATATATATATATATATATATATATATATATATATATATATATATATATATATATATAAAATATTTATACAAGTATATAAATTCTCTCATGTATTTTGTATTTCTCCCCTCTCTCTTCTCTTAACATTTTAAAAAAAAGTTCTCTATCGCTATTTCGAAAATATTTTTAGGGAATGATGGACGACAAAAAGGACTGTGTCTCTCGTGATATCAGGACCTGGTCACAGGCATCTCTTGGAGAGGTCTCAGTCTCCAGATCCATCTCTCTCTCTCTCTCTCTCTCTCTCCTTTCTTTTCATCAAAGAACTCTTTCTAATGGGAAACAAACTAATAAAACAACGGACAAGTGACCTCATTACTTGATCCAGACACCTGTCAATGCTCATAAACTATCTAAAACTATGTTGTTGCAGGGATGAAAGTAAACAAAACAAATCGCCACAAATTTCATTAACAAGCATTATTTTCGAAAGCTAACTGTCCAGAAAAATTAATTATGGGAATACGAGAGAATTACTTCTGGTTAGAAACAAAAATCTCATTCTTCCGAACTTAATGGTAGCCAAAATACGTTCATTGGAATAATTAATTCCATATCATTCCGAACCAGGCTGTTTGCATAGTTAAACCCCGAAATGAAATTTCATTTCATAAATAAATAGACGATAATATTAAATTATCGAAGGGAAATACCGGAATGTTTATACAGTTCAGTGGAGTTCTTCTGTCCTTGAATAATAATTGAAATTGGTTGAAGACGCCGAGTTCCTGGTTGTCTTATGGAAACACTTTTGCTTCCTTTTTGTGTTGACTCATTAAATGTGACTATTTGCCTAGTTAATAAAAACAACTAAAAAATACGCAGAAGTTTCCTCGGCGCAATCGAGTTTTCTGTACAGCCGCTACAGCGTATAATCAAGACCACCGAAAATTGATATATCTTTCGGTGGTCTCGGTATAATGCTGTATGAGCCGCGGCACATAAAACTTTAACTACGGGTTGGTGGTGGCCTATCCTATATCGTTGCCAGGAGGACAGTTATGGCTAACTTTAACTAATTAAACCAAAACTCCTGAGGCTAGAGGGCTGCAATTTGGTATGTTTGATGACTGGGGGTGGATGATCAACATACCAATTTGCAAAACTGTAGCCTCAGTAGTTTTTAAGATTTATTGGACAGAAAAAGTGCGGGCAGGATAAATAGCCCTATGGACAGAAAGCCGACACAATAGTTTTCTTTTACAGAAAACTTAAAACGGGCAAAAAATTCTATTTATATAATTCAAAGAAGTTATTCTGTCCTTGAATAATAACTGAAATTGATTTATGAAGCCGATCTCCTGGTTGTCTTATGAAAAAGTTTGGATTCCTTTCAGCTTTTACCTATTAAAAGGGGCTATTTGCATAGTCAACCAATCAAAAAAAGGCAAAACATTGCTACAAAAATATATACGTAATATTCGGCGTAATTTTTTTGACTAAGAACCAACGCTTAGGCTTTTTCGCTGCACTTTAATATCTTCATGGTTGTATAATACTGAAGAAATCACTTGTAAGAGTTAAATACGAATATGCGATTTTCATCAGAGAAAATATGAAACATTTTGCTGTTTCCAAGCCTTGCTGAAGGTTGAATCTGTCATTCAGGCCTCTCTCGAGAGAGAGGGAACAAAAAAAGTATTCCCGTCCCCGAGAAGCGATAAGGACCATCCATCGCCGGGAGATTGATGCTATTGGAAAACTTATTTGGAAAAGCTGTTGTCGATGGAACAGCGCATGCGCCGTTCATCAGCAGCCGCCTGGATTTCTTCCAGCCTGGATTAATAAGAGCGATTGGCCTAACACATTGCGACAAGGTTGGGCCTTTTTACAGCTCTGTGAGCTTTGATGTCATTATATATATATCTGATGATATTATATATATATATATATATATATATATATATATATATATATATATATATATATATATATATATATATATATATATATATATATATATATATATATATATGTATGTATATATAACTGAATCTCGAAAAAATATGGAACGTGGTAAAAATATATAAAATAAACGAGTAAATATAAAATAAAAACAAAATCACGAAGGAAAGAGAGTCACTGGAAGGCTGCGAGGCCTTTCGACTGTCGTCCTTTACTTAGTAGTCTGCTAAGTAAAGGACACCAGTCAAAAGGCCTCGCAGCACTCCATTGTTTCTCTTTCCTTCGTGTATGTATGTATATATATATATATATATATATATATATATATATATATATATATATATATATATATATATATATATACACATATACATCAGGGGAAATGAAACATTGTCGTGAGTCTGGTATCACAAAGGTGTGAGTTACAAAAGAAAAACTGATCGATATGATCATGGAAAAACACCAGTCTTCTAGACCGATCAATTCTGAAAGCAACGATTCAAACCATGAAGTAACGTCTGAAGATGCTGCGAAGGGAATCGAGGAACTTAGAGACTGAACATCCAAGACTTAGAAATTGATGAATTAAACGAACTACAAAAACCTGCTCATATCACGATCAATGAAACTGAACGATCGCCTCTCATCGCTGGAAGAGGAGAAAGCCGAGCAACTTCCTAAAACAGCTGCTCATCATCAGGAACCAGATGCATTCCACGGACCTACCTGTTCTCCAGCTGAGGGAACCCTACTTTTGGGAGATACTAACCTGACTGCGATTCGAACGAAAGATTTGAAAAATCGAGGCTCAGTCTGAACCATAAAGGAAGCAAACATTGACCTCATCCATCTTTCGATTTCCCCATTCTTCATTTTCCGGCTGGAGACTCGGGCGCCCAGCAGAGTGCTCCGAGAACTATACCGACTTGTGCACCTCGACCTTTCAATGTGCACTGTAGGTGCCGTCAATGCGCCTCATGAAGGTTCTTTGCAGCGTCCCTTTGGCCCCTAGCTGCAACCCTGTTCGTTCCTTCTACTCTACCTCCGTTCATGTTCTATTTATTCCATTTTGCCTTCCACCCTCTCCTAACAATTGTTTCACAGTAGTGCTGCGATGTTTTCCTCCTGTTACGCCTTTCAAACCCTTTTTACTGCCAGTTTCCGTTTCAGCGCTGAATGACCTCATATGTCCCAGTGCTTGGCCTTTGGCCTAAATTCGATATTCCATTCTATTCTAAATTTTGGATTTCGGAAAAACTTCAGTGGGTCCCAAAGTACTGCATTCTTTACTGCGGTCTCAAAGATAAACTGGAAAAATATCAGAAGATATTTTCAATAGGCTAGATTCTCTTGTTGCGATTCTGAAGCAAATAAAGGAAGACATGAGTATTCACATATGTGAACTCGAACCGGTCCTGAGAGTCCCAGAGTTTGATGAAATTGTAAACAACTTCAATAATCCACTCGTAGCTTGGAGTGCAAACCATGGGATATCAGTGATCAAAACAAATTTACAACTTAGGCTTGGGGCAGGTGAAATTGATCAAATGTGTCTGTGTGTCAATAGTGAGAGCCAAGTTAATTTTCTCAACAGACTGGGGGTCATCAGATTGCTGAATATCATCTCTCAACAATGTCCTTTCTCCAAATTACATGACAACTGGGACACTATTGTGCGTCAAGAAGTAATTGTCCCATTCTCTGCAGGCTCGCAAGGTTTTGCTGACAACAAAACAAACTCCCAAACACACCGAGGTTCAGAAATAAGACTTGAGCTACCAAAATACCATCATAAATTTTCAAGATTTTCACCGAAGACATTTTGCAGCACAACGAGAAGGAAGTGGAAAAAGGAACAGCCAATTTTCTGTTGAGGGTGATCATCATGGTCGTCACAGCTCCTCCTCGAGTGAGGGATGGTGAGGAAACTCAGCTACTCGTTTTACCAGTCGTCAATACGAGCAAACTCAGATAGGTGAAGCAGAGAATCCATCAAGTCGTCGCCCTTGTTATAACTGCGGTGGATTCGGCCATGTTCTTCCTCAATGCCAGTTTAATCGTAGGATTAGAAGTGATAGGTATAGGGAGTAAGGACACAAAACAAGATCATGTCAAAATACAGAATAGCAATTACTTCCTCCTTATCACGATACTCCAACACAGATCTATTCACCGTTGAACATACAAATGCACCATCCCTCCTCCTAAGTCATTTTGATGATGTCGAATTTTCAATAAATGACTGGAATGTTAATTGGGTGATCATGAACTTTGAAGAACATATATCAGAAAATCAGAAAAGAGAAGCCCTCAACTGTTGAGACACTTCGTTGTCTCAAGAATTATTCCCAGAATTACCTCCAAGCTTCTCTTAAATGACTGCTGTTCTTTTAATACGATTTGATTTACTAATGACGTACACTATCAGGTTCGTAAGTTTAACATTACTTTTATGAATTGATTTAACGTTTGTCTATGCCCCTTTTATTACGAGAGTGATGAGAATCCCCCCTGGCCCTTGGACCGACACCGAAATTAAAGATGCAATGAGATTTAGAGACAATATACTAAAGGAGTTTAAATCAATTAGACAAGACCCAAATTTTGAACATAATTATAAAAGGGAAAAGAAAAACGTCAAGACAATGTTGTCTGATAAGAAGAAAGACTATCAAAAGGAAGAAATCTCTAAATGTAAGGGTAACATGAGGGGAATGTGGAATGTCATCAATAAAATACTACCCCCAAACAAAGTCTCCTGGGTCACTCGAAAACAGACATTGATGCTCAGAAGAGAGCAGATGATTTTAATCAATATTTTGCTAATGCAGGAGAGAAAACGCACGCCAGATCGCGGGAAAATATGTGCAATACCAATCAGCTTTATTATGACCAGCCCTCCACATCATTTGCAATTAATAAATTCAGACCTCAGCCAGTTGATATCGATACTCTGATTCTTGTAATAAAATACCTGAAACGTAAAAACTCTTGTGGATCTGAGGGAATTCCGTATCGATTTTTAATTGACTCTGCCCGTCACAATTTTCGACATTCTTGTTATAGTCAACACCTCAATTGTTACAGGACCCTTGGAAACATCCTTACGTAGTTCCCGTTTACGAAAGTGGAGACACTGAAAACGTTGGAAATTATAGACCAATTTCTCTGTTACCTGGCATCTCTAAAATACTCGAGAAAATAATTGCCATTCAACAAATGGCTTTCCTTGACTCAAACCACTTACTAGCTAACGAACAACATGGTTTGAGACCTAATCTGTTAACGGAAACTGCGCTACTTAAGGTTACCAATAATATATGTGAAAACATAGAAAATGAAAAAAAATATCACTTCTTATTACTGGATCTGTACAAAGCGTTTGATAATGTTACTTACCAGATTCTAATAAGTAGATTATTGGCTAAAGTCAATGTCGACCCCTTTTGGTTGAAATTTATGTGAGCATTCGCATCCAGTCTGTTCCTGGAGATATCTTTTGGTGTACCCCAGGGGTCGATTCTGGGCCCATCACTGTTTTTGATCCATATCAACGATCAGCCACTATATAAACGGGATTGTCTTCTTGTTATTTATGCTGACGGTACCCAAATTTTGCTGACCGGGGATTGAAAAATTTTAATGATTTATCCAGTCATCAAAGGGTCGAAAGTATGTTTACTGCAAACTTAATAGTAACGGCCTATTACTTAACGAAAGTAAAACTCATGTATTTTCTTCGATCAAGACAGTATATCTCTTACGCACAGTTAAAAAACCTGGGAGTTTTCATGGATTGTGGCTTGACTTTTATGCGCCTATTGACGAACTACGCAAAAAGGTAACTGGTACCTTACATCGTAACAGAGTGAGTGATAGATTTGAGCCAGACTGTTGAGTCATGGTGGTACAGTCGTTGGTACTGAGTATCCTGAACTACTGCTTGCGGCCGTGTCTGGGGTTCGACCAACAACACCCAGTTGGGAAGGGTCAAGAAAATACAAAATTCCGCCGCTAAAGTCGCCGCTGGAGGTGCCCGAAAGCATGACCATGTTACTCCAATATTTGAAAAACTAAATTGGCTACGAATGGAGCAGACGTACATCTATGATATATTATGCCTCATCATTTACAAAATCAGGAATGAACTTCTTCCAGAATATCTTTTTTTCCCTGCCAACGGCAGGCCAGAATCTTGCTGAGAACATTAACAGGAGGCATCAGGATCACGTAAATGTCCCGAGAACTTTCACCGACACGGGAGCAAGAGAGGCGTCTAGACGTAATTGGTCCCATATTATGAAATTGTCTACCTGCAGATAAAGAGGCGCGAAACCATATCTTCTTTTAACTCTCACATGATTGAACATTTACTCCAAAAATGAGTAACTCTTCACCATTTACTAACCTTTTTGTTCTCATCATCACTGTCACGGGTTTTCGGAGACAGAATTATCCTCTTCTATAATGAGCAAAAGCTGTGAAATTTGATCTCTGGTCGTGAACTATTTACTTGTTCTTTTTATTAGAATGAGCTAATTTGTTATTTTATTAAATTGAAATTTTAATCCTGATGAGTATAATAAACTGGATGATTGATTTTAAGGATCACATTCCTTTTATCCCCATATCATCATACGATGTTGATTTCACCACATTTCTGTTGCATAGAGTCGAAAATTTTATTGGATTTCTGTTTTTACAGATATTTTAGCGAGACATTGCATTGCAATATACCTCCTGTATACTACAGTAGATATAAGTACTGTGATAATGAATATTACTTATTACGTACAAACCTTTGTATATATAAAATTACGAATGGACCTACAGTATGTTACCCAAGAATGAGTAGTGAAATGCATATAATAGCCATTTTTAGTGGAATAAAGAATTTGTACTGTCTCTCTCTCTCTCTCTCTCTCTCTCTCTCTCTCTCTCTCTCTCTCTCTTCTCTCTCTCTTTTGACAGAATGTAGGCGTATACAGCAAGTCAAGAGAGAGAGAGAGAGAGAGAGAGAGAGAGAGAGAGAGAGAGAGAGAGAGCGTCTGAGACAAGTCTTTGGGGATTTCCCGCATCATTCTCGGAGTCAGGGAAACAAATGAAAAAATAAAACAAAGCCTAAAAGGATAAGAGAATGGAAAGAATAGGTTAAGAAAATTTTTAAAAATAAGAGTAGGCCTAATAGTAATGAATAAAAAATATAGCCTCTCATGGTTACGTTTTTTCATAGATTATAAAAAAAAAAAAATAGAGCGAACTGGAATTATAAAGTATCTTTGAAGGTAGTATTTTATGTAAATGAAGCAGCACGAGATTTATTTTATACAAGAGAATTTAATCATTTTTATGGTGTGTGGGGGGTCAAACCTTTAGAGAAGGATATAACTGAACCAAACCTTAGATTTAGAAAATCAGTGACTCACTGATGATGAAAAACTACCATTACCGGGCCAAATGTACACATATTGTATCCTTGGTTATGTAGGAAGTAAGTACAATGTAAATTCGTGTGTTTTATATATATATATATATATATATATATATATATATATATATATATATATATATATATATATATATATATATAAGATTAAAACAAATAATCAAGAAGGAAAGTTGGAGTATCTTTAGGTGCAGAACAAAAAGCATAAAAAAAGTAGAAAACAAAGTCCCAGTGAATTAGAAAATAAGTGACCCCATTTTAAACTTCCTATTTCCTTTTGAGACACGCTGGAGAGAGAGAGAGAGAGAGAGAGAGAGAGAGAGAGAGAGAGAGAGAGAGAGAGAGAGAGAGAGAGACTCTCTATGAAAGCCACTCAGCATTCAGAAGCGGTTCGATATCTCATTGTTGGAGTGGAATATTCGGGTTCCATTAGGGAATTCTTTTTCGTCTTCCCAAAGGAAATCAACTGAGAGGAATTTTAAGCTCTCCTCTGTCAATAAACCAATATGAGGAAGGGAATCACGTCTCTGCTCACCAAGGAATTCTTAGGCAAAGCTGTGAGGGTCGGAGTGACGAGAGATGGGGCAATTCTGAAGGGAGGTACAAACGCTCATTATGAGGTTAGGTTCTGAAATTTTTTTCACCTGATGCGCAGATATACACGCACGCACACACACAAATATGTATATCAAGAGCCAGTAAGAAATAAAGAAAAGCAGCAGCACCTAACGCTTTCGTGTATTCTTGATACACCCGAAAAGGGCACAATATAAGAATGAAAAATAGCTTCGAAATTTCAAAGGTAATCATAAAATCACACACACAAAATAGAACAACCAAACAGCATAACAAGGGAACAAACTATTTGCTTCTTTGTTTAGGCTGTTTAGCTGCTCTATATTTTACTTTGTTTCGTTTTATGGTTACCTTTGAAATTTCGAAGCTGTTTTCCATATTGTGCCCTAATGGGGTGTATCAAGAATACACGAAAGCGCTAGGTACTGCTGATTTTCATTATTTCCTGCTGGAGAAGGGAACGGAATGACTATATGGGAGCACAAGCAGACCAGCAGAAGTCACGAGAGGTAAAAGGTGCCGGAGAAGAAGACTGGGCCTTTAAGTGGGGAACTGCCCCTTTAATGTAAACAATAATGACTAAAATTGTCAACTCTTGGTGGTTCGGCGCCGTCCCCAGAATTTTTAAATCTTTGCACTGGATATTATGTTTGCATTTCTTTGCATGGTCTCGGACATTAGAGAACTCAGGATTATTTAACTTGACGTCAAACCAGATCGATAACTGACGCTCCTATGACAATCGATTCGCACCTTGAACAACCTCAGTGTCGATCCCGCGGAAGTCCCCGGACTGCATCGAGGGCAATCGCATTTGTATACGACACCTGAGGTCATCGAGGGACTTAGGCTGTCTTTAAATCTGAAAAGACTTCTGATTGTAATGGATTAATGGGAATGATATTCAGTTTAATGGCAGGGGCATAATTAGAAATCAGACCTCGTCATTTTTTGCAAAATACTCATCGTGGACCAAAGGGGGGAGAGCATAGAAGGGCAGTTTAGGCACCGTAGGTATACTTATCTTAGGAATAAAAACTGCGTTAAGAAATTTAAAAACATGCCTGTGAAGCAGAAAGACAGTTAAGCAACTATCACTAAAATTTTGATATAAAAATTCTATTTCGAAGTGAGTCGCGTCCCAACAGGAAGTTGCTGAAAATGCTCGATGCAAAAGAGTAGAAACTGAATTTCATTTAAGGTTAAAAAATAAACAATGGCTATAAAAATTAGTACCAAGACCTGTAAAGGTATTTACTCTAAAAACGGATGTGCTAAAACCGAGCTGTTGTCGAGAAATTAAAATATCTAGAAAGGCTAATTGGTTATCTTCCTCGTATTCTGTAGTGAATCTAATATTTGGGTGAACCAGACTGATAAAGTCCAAAAGCCTTTCAGCTCAAATTTTGTTTTAAAAGGGGCAAAAGGTATCATCAACAAACAAAGGATGGAAACGCTCCAACAAGCATTCCTCCAGGAAGCACATGAAAATATCTACGAATATGGGCCCTAATGGGGAACCTATGGCCATACCATCAATTTGTACATAGGACGAGTCATTAAAGATGAAGGCAGTGTCCTGCACTGACGACTGTAAAAACTGTTTAAAATCACCCTCATTAAAACCACCAAAAACAGAATTAGGAAGAGGAAATGATTTACCCGAAATAATTTGGAGAGTTTCTTCTACAGAAACGTTAGTAGAAGGGACTCTGTATCAAAACTGACCATAAATAGGTCGGAATCTTGTCAAAGGATCTTTACTTTAATATGCAAAGAGTTTCTTAAGCTACATTCGTTTGATGTCAGTGGAGAGAACAAAGGTATTAAAAACTTAGCCCTCTTATAATTGAGTGTGTTGTATGAAGTTAAAATAGGTCTGACAGGTG
>NC_089787.1:16920441-16935441 GCF_040412425.1 Macrobrachium rosenbergii | reverse complement strand
TATCCTTTTCTACCCATTATACTCATTCATCTGGTTTCATTCATTTCCAAAGAAATTTTTTATTGTTCCTGAAAGGATTATACCCTTGTACACCTTGGTTGGCTGGCCCACACCCAGAGGTCCTATACCTAAACCCTTAATTGCTAATGATGTATACTCTGAAAACCTAACGCTTGCCTAATGACTCAAGTATCATTAGACTGAGTGATTGGTTTACGAAAATGAGGCTGGCAAAGTAAGCACTGGCCACTTTCAGCCATCCATCTCTTAAGACAGTGACAAGAGGGAATTGGAGAGACCCAGAAAATCAATGCGATGAAGCACGAGGCTCTAAAGGTGTGACTGGAAGAAAACTCAACGGTTACGGTACTGTTAACAGTTAATGAAAAGCTGAGCCTAAGAATAAAGAAATGAAGCGGGAATGGAGATAAGTCAACGGCTAATTTGTTGAGCTTTTAGGGTCCGCGTAATATTTTTTCTCACAATATTTTATTTTCATTATGGAATTTAGCACAGATGTTAATCGAATCAGAGCCAAGTTGTCCCAAGCCATTCAGTACAATGGTTCGAAACAACTGGGCTCTGAATTGCTTAACATCTATGCTAAATTCCATAGAAATAAAATACTGGGAGAGAAAATGTGGCGTGTTCTCAAAAGCTCAACAAATTAGCCATTGACTTGACGTCAATTCCTGCTTCATTTCTCCATTCTTGGGTCCAGCCTCTCTCTGCTATTAGTAATGTAACTGATGAGTTTCTCCCAGGCCAACCTTTAGAGCCTCGTACTTTATCTCATCGATTTTCTGGATATCTTCCTCCAAAGAGTTACTTTGTGTTCACAAATCATGGGTTAGAGACAGCTGAGATAATGGTGGTTCTGAGGAATAACTTTCCCTTCATTACTTCTGACTTGATGAATAGTTATATATTTATGAGATTTCATAATTTTCATCCTTTGGTAGGGTATATTTTTATCAATAAAAGGCATGCACACTGCAGTACAAATCAGCCAATAAAGCTAGATTTCAAAGCATAAAATATTAAAACTTGACACCAACATTACATAACACATATGGCTGCTTAATCATAGGCATTGCTATAAATGCTGATATAAAATGTCTTTTTAGCCACAGAAAATTATGAGAATTTTCTCGGTAGGGGAGAGGGGTTTCAGAAATCTCACTATAGAATTTAGTTCTTCTGCATCTCCAACCTCAAAAAGCTCCAACCTCACCATCAGAATTTAGTTACTCTACGTACCCAACCTCGAAAAGCTCCCATTTCAGTAACAGAATTTATTCTTAGTCTTCAACCTCAAAAAGCTCATAAATCACTATCAGAATTTATTCCACGTCTCCAACCTCAAAAAAGCTCATATTTCACTATCAGAATTTATTCTACGTCTCCAACCTCAAAAGCTCACATTTTCTATCAGAATTTATTCTACGTCTCCTACCTCAAAAAGCTCCCATTTCACTATCAGAATTTATTTTACGTCTCTACCCTCAAAAAGTTCCCATTTCACTCTCAGAATTTATTCTACGTCTCCAACCTCAAAAGCTCATATTTTCTATCAGGATTTATTCTACGTCTCCTACCTCAAAAAGCTCCCATTTCACTATCAGAATTTATTCTACGTCTCTACCCTCAAAAATCTCCCATTTCACTCTCAGAATTTATTCTACGTCTCCAACCTCAAAAGCTCATATTTTCTATCAGAATTTATTCTACGTCTCCAACCTCAAAAGCTCCCATTTCACTATCAGATTTTATTTTACGTCTCTACCCTCAAAAGCTCCCATTTCACTCTTTCAGAACTTAGTTACAGAATTTAAAATTCTTTCAACGTCTGACCAACCTCAAAAGCTCATATTTTCTATCAGAATTTATTTTGGCTACAGACAAGAGTAAAAAATACCACTCAAACTAAGCTCCCATTTCACAACATATCAGAATTTATCCTTTGACACTGTCTCCAACCTCAAAAGCTCATATTTTCAGCAGCCTATCAGAATTTATTCACGTTGAAATATGGGAACTCCTACCTTATTAAAAGCTCCAACCTTGACACCTTTCAGAAATTAGTTACTCAGCCTAAAAAAAGTAGGCTTCCTCAAAAGGGAGGAGTTTTCCTATTTCAAAATCACAACTTAATCTTTCTACGCTCTGACACAGATTTTGAAGATCAGTGACCTCTGACGATACAGTTTTTAAATCTTCGGACTCTGCTCAGAACAGAAAAAAGACCCCAAATCTTCAACTTGACCTCTGGCCAATTTGACCTTCTGAAATCATTGATAAAAACAGACAAGAGTAAAAAATTTGGAGGAAAACACCAAACTAAGGTCCCATTTTACCGGTTTCATCAACATGAGAGGAAAAGAGAATGAGGTATGAATTAACCTTTGACACTGGAAATGGACCCAGGGTCAAAAATTCTTGAAGTGAATTTCATTTCAGAGCCTGATACTATAGTAAGGTTTAGTGGAGAGAGAGAATGAGAGAGAGAGAGAGAGAGAGAGAGAGAGAGAGAGAGAAAATTTCTATGTACATATATAGTAAGGTATGTACATACCAACGCTCTTGCATTTAAATAGATTTGGTCAATCTACCTATTTGCTGCCATTAATTCCAGCTGACCTTTAGAATAAAAGGTTAAAGTTAAATAAAGTATCATTAATTTGAAAACACATAACGGAAAACGAATAACTATTGCCGTTCTGATAAACTATAAATGCACACACTATCTTTTACTCTATGAAAATATTCTGTTACAAGATCATTCTCAATATCCCTTTTGTTTTGTAGATTTAACTATCCGTATATATTGTATTTTCTCTACCAAGATTATTTTTTCTGTCTTAAAATTCGACATAACTATCTGTCCTCTTTATTGCAGATTAAAACACTATATATGTCTTTATATCTGTCAAGGATCTATATATCTCTATATCTCTCAATATCACTATCTATATATATCTATATGTATATATATATATATATATATATATATATATATATATATATATATATATATATATATATATATATGTATATATATATATATATATATATATATATATATATATATATATATATATATCTATATATATGTCTCTATATCTGTCTATATATTTCTCTATATCTCTCTGTCTCTCTCTATATCTCTCTATATCTCTGTATCTCCCTGTATCTCTCTATCTATATATGTCTCTATACCTCTCCATAGCTCTATATTTATATATATCTCTATATCTCCATATCTCTATATTTATATATATCTGTATATCTCTCTATATCTATCTATATATATCTCTATTTCTCTCTATTTCTCTCTCTATCTCTCTCTATATCTATCTCTATATCTATATATATCTCTATTATCTCTCTATATCTATCTATATATATATCTGTATCTCTGTATCTCCCTCTATCTGTATATATCTCTATCTGTATATATATCCATGTCTCTCTCTATATCTCTGTATCTCTATATCTCCTCTGTATCTCCACATCTTTATATCTATTGTCAATCAAAATTCAATTAGCTTGTAATGGTACCTTGCCAAAACAGTTCCTTGATTAATAAATTTAATTATTGTTACTGAAGCAAACGAGAAAAAAGTCACCACAAATTTAAAATCAAAACTGTGAAAATAACACAAACACAGGAATAACCATACAACAATAATGCAATGGAAGAATAACACATCAACACGACCACGAAATGTCGACATCCATTGCATACAATTATTATAATAATATTCCGACAACCAACCTATTGAATGTGGGAAGGAGCAATGTTTGGAGTACTTACAAAATTTCACCGCGCTTTCAGAAGTAACCGCCACAGTAAACACTAACCACTGAAACTGACTGGCCGAAGTGTTTCTTCTTCCAAAGTTAAGTAAACACAAGGATACCAAAGTCAGAGATAGAAGAAGACAAAACTTAAATAAAAAAAGGGAACAAATTAAAGAACGCTCTTGTCACCAGAGTCTTACAAGTCAAGTTTTCATCACAATGACTTAGGAATTCCCACTTTTATAAATTGTTACTTTAAATACCTTGACAAATCACCTTTTACATACAGTATACGATATATATATATATATATATATATATATATATATATATATATATATATATATATATATATATATATATATATATATAATAGATACATACATAGATACATACAGTATATATATAAAGAGAGAGAGAGAGAGAGAGAGAGAGAGAGAGAGGACAGAGAAAGTATCCATCAGTACTCAGGGTAAAAACCTGCTGTCATCAAAATCAGGGACAAATGGGATGTTGATATTCAAACTGACCTGTGACCTGGAAAACTAGGTCAAGGTGAAATAAAGTGCCGAAACGATGAAGTTCTTCGTGCTTCGCGTTGCCTTGTACCTTTGAGCAATTCGAAATAGAAACATATCTGGGAAAAATATTGGTTAATTCTTCAGGAACGCATATACCAACTTTAATCAAGATCAGAGAAAAAAGTTTAATAATAATAATAATAATAATAATAATAATAATAATAATAATATCTTCTTTCAACAGACTCAAAAGACGGTTGCAACAAAAGCAATCCTTTTTCTCGAGCCAAGTAGAATATCGGAAAAAAATAAAATGATATACGCCAACGCAAGCCGTTGGAAAATATGATGCTTTAGCTACTCAGCCCGGGGGGGCCCGGGCCCCCTAACTAGCAGACAGACGAGTGACGTGAATACTTAAGGAAGATTGACGCTAAGTGCTCCAGAAACTGCCGTTCCCCGAAGGGCAGCTCAGTTACGGACGCTCCGGAGGAAAAAAGAAAACATTTTGTCATTGTCAGTGCCGAGCTCACATCTGGGACAACTACCTTCCCTAATCCTCTGTTTTACGCTTTTCCTGGAGGTGCTTTGTGTGTGTGTATACTCTACTCTCTCTCTCTCTCTATCTATATATATATATATATATATATATATATATATATATATATATATATATATATATATATATATATATATATATATATATATATATATATATATATATATATATATATATATATATATATATATATATATATATATATATATAATTATATATATGTATATTATATACTTATATATATATATATATATATATATATATATATATATATATATATATATATATATATATATATATATATATATATATATATATGTGTGTGTGTGTGTGTGTATAAAAATATACTGGCAAATATTAAGTCAAATCTCCAGTTCACTATACCTACTCTGGTGTAGCTTACACCCAAGGGGGAATATACGTGATTATATATGTATATATATATATATATATATTTTATATATATTTATATATATGTATATATATACATATACATATACATATACAATATATGTGTATATAATATATATGTACAGTATATATTATATATATAGTATGAAACTTAAAAATAATTGCCACATTTGGTACGTCACATGGCCTGACAAAGCTTACCAGCAGGGCGTCTAACCGATTGATGACAAGATGACTAATTCTATCTTGCACCGATTCTCACTTTTTGAATTTTAAATAACTTTTCCATTATCTCCTCCATTCCATCTCATCACTTTATTTTCTAGTGCTCCTTCCTTCCATCACTTTAAAACCATACACTACTAATACTCTAATTCCATGCTAATGGAAGGCAGGGTGTCAAGTGAACTGACCATCATTAGTGTGACGCTCAAGTTTATTTG
Organism: Macrobrachium rosenbergii; assembly: GCF_040412425.1. Lineage (NCBI taxonomy): Eukaryota > Metazoa > Arthropoda > Malacostraca > Decapoda > Palaemonidae > Macrobrachium > Macrobrachium rosenbergii. Next base: position 16,929,703 of record NC_089787.1, on the reverse strand, counting down.
GTTGTAGTAGGTGAGCTAAATGAATCTTTTTTTTCGAATACTTTATATAAGTAAGTGTCGATTGTATCTGGCATCTATTGTCCATCTAGCGGATCTATGCTGTTGGTTTGATTGCTTCAGATAGAATAGAATAGAATATAGAATTTGGATCAAAGGCCAAGCACTGGGACTTGAGGTCATTCAGCACTGAAAATGGAAATTAACAGTAAAAAGCTTTGAAAGGTCTAACAGGAGGATAACCTCGCAGTTACACCGCGAATCAAATATTAGAGCCTGGAAAGAAAGATGGAAGAAAGAGGATATGAACGGAGGTACAGGAAAAGGAATGAAAGGGGTTGCAGCTAGGTGCCCAAGGGGTGCTGCAAAGAACCTTAAGTTGTGCCAACAGTGCACCACAGTAAGTGCACTGAAGGTACTAACCCCCCACCCCTTTAACTGAACCACGATGAGACCTTGCTCAAACTAATGCCAAGACTGGGATACCTGGAACACTATACTGTAGACGAAAATATAACAAGTTCCCTACAGTCCTCTAGGATTACCTACCAAATAACTGTGAGGTACTCATTCCTATACTATTCTGTAATTCTATATTGTCTCTTCCACGTGATCTAATTTCATTCTTCAGCGTTTTAATGTTCATTTTACTTTAGTTTCTTCCAAAAGCATCGCAAAAATTTCCACCCTGTCCACTTCCACTCTTATGTTTATATTGCATTTCTTATTTAGTTAGTTCACCTTGGGATTCATTTTCTCATTCATCTTTCCCTCCATATTTACTAATCTCCACTAACTTTTCTACCCAAAGGATTTGCTCATTCTCTGCCTTCCTTTCTCCTCCTACCATATTCACTATTTTATAGCTCACACCATCTCACTAAAGCCCATGCAACCACACTAAAAATTTGCTTTAATTAGACCTGTGATGTTAGTAGACTTCATGGATTCCATCTGCCCACGCTCCTCTACCCTCGAAAAATGTGACCAGTATCCAAAGCCCCCATCGCTGAATTGTACATTCAGGTCTCTCACCACACCACAGTAGTTTAAGAGATTTTCACCCACCCATATCTCTTGAGACTTCAAAAATCTATTCGACTTATGAAATCATAGGTTGTCAAGCCAAGCACTAGGGCCCTTGCGGCCTATTTGCACATTGAATTTAATATAGACTTTAGGCCAAAAGCCAAGCCTTGGGACCTGTGAGGTCATTCAGCGCTGAAACGACACTAAAACCCTGTCCACACTATCGAGCATGCTCGACGGGCAAACAGTGATACCAGATCCCGTTCCAATACATCAGCAAGGAGGGCGAGTGGCAGGCACGAAGGTGACGTCAGAAGCGAGGAAACTTCGGGCAAATGAGCAGGCAACTGGCTGTGAGTGAGCTTAAAGGAAACACCAGAAACTGTTTCGACTGGTAAAGGTCTTTACCCAGTGAAGAAGTAGATATTGTGGGCTAAACTACATCTGGTAGCACTGTTTATTGCCAGATCCCTGCCTGTAGTTTTCCCGCTTCTGACGTCATCAACCCTCATTCTCACTAACTATTTCGATCTGGTAGCACTGTTTGCCCGTCGAGCATGCTCGATAGTGTGACAGGGCTTAACAGGTCTGAAAGGTAACAGGAGGAAAACTTCGAAGTTGCTCTATGAATAAATTGAGGGTGGGTAGATGGAATATGAAAGGTGGTGCAGTAAAAGAACGTGAGGGTTGCAGCTAGGGGCCGAAGGTACGCTGCAAAGAACCTTAATGGCAGTTACACTTTAGGGTCGTTGAGCAAAATTTGAGTCGACGTTCTCTTCCCATACCCTCTATCACTTTCAAAATGAGCCTTTCTGAATGTACTTAAAGAACAGTAACTTCCGTCTATTTGCACGTGAAGTTATAAGGCTTTCGATTTGCACGTGAAGATACAATGTTATGTAACTTCCTTCCATTTGCACGTGAAGTTACAATCTGTTATGCAGTAACTTACTTCACGCTTCCATTTGCACGTGAAGTTAGTCCGTTAAGCAGTAACTTTCTTCCATTTGCACATGAAGTTACTGTCAGATAAATTTATCTCTAGCCTCGCATGTATATGTTAAACCTTGTAAATCACATCTATTGTTATGGCTGTAATAACTCAGTAGGGCTTAAAAAAAAAAAAAACCAGGATCTATTATTTAAGCAGGGTAGACAACCAGTTACAGCATTTTCTTAATTTAGACTGCAATGAACCCATGAACCAGTAACAGTATTTTCTTAATTTAGACTGCAATGAACCCATGAACATTTTAAAAGATATTCCCCGAAAGCATTGAGATTCCTAACAATCTGCTGTAAAAGCTTTAGTACCTCAACAGTTAAAGCAGCTTTTTCTACAGTGGTTTGTTGGGCATAAAAGAATCAAAGACCATTCCAGTAACTCGAGTGGGCCAAGTAAAAAAAAAATTTAATGTCATGTGCAACTAAGCACAAGCAACCACCTTCAGTTACTTTATATAACTAAGCACAAGCAACCCTCAGTTACTGTGTACAGCTTTATGTCCATACTAGTCCAACGACAAAAGGATTAAGACAAAAAATTCCTTTAAGACTTTTTATTAAACAAGATTCCATGTGACCATTACTCGTGGAGGTAAACAGCAAACTCCTACACAGCCCCGAAGCGCCTCCGATCTTCAGTTTCTGGGGTCATACACACACCTGCACCTGATCCTGTTGCCTCTTATAGTGACGATAGGATGTTCATACCAATTAGGACAGCAGTACCGGTATTGGCCATAGACGACGTACAGGGGTCCATAGCAAAATCGAAGTCGAGAGCCAGGAATCCCAATCGGCAGAATATCCCTGCAAGGGAAGAACAAAGGATCCTTAAGCTCAAATTAAGGAAATTCAGGTGGTTAAGCCAAGGCTTTAGAGAACTTTGGGCCAGATTAGTGTATTATGCTTTGCATTTTTACTAAAAACTGGAAGACCACAAGTTTCCACTACCAAACTTCCCCTATGGTAAATAAACCAAGTGATTGAACTAGTGCCAAATAAGATTTAAAAAATGAAGTTCATAAAATGCAGTACCAACTGTCTGGCAAAGAAATTATCAGAATTAAAACAAAAAGGTCTAAACCCCTACCTCGATCTATAGCACCTCCCACGAGGACGGCGATCTTGCTCCAACTTGAGGGCCTCCATGGTGCTTGTCACATTGGAAGCTTGTGTATCCAGAGCCATCAGAATATCGAGGCAAACTTCCTCTGTGACAGTCGGGGGATCAGAAGAGTCCTCCAGTTGATCATCGTTGACTAATGGACCTTTTACCTGAAGGAGAAATTCAGAGGGAAAACTTACTCATACCACCAGGCATCAATATACTAAGCCTCATTTAACCTACAGAAAGAATAACTTTCAACCATTCAACAAAATGAATTAATTCTTAATCTACTTCTGGGCACTTCTGGGCTTAAGTGGGTATAAAATTTAGACCCTCTAGAAATTCGCAGTAAGTATCTGGGTTAAGAACTGTAGACTAGACAGGAAATTGGTATAAATATTGTTATAAAACTTACACTAGAAATTAGGCAGTAAGTATCCTAGGTTAAGAACTGCAGACCTATTCCTAGAGGTAAATTTAGGTAATTTTCTAATTTTAATTACTTCAGAACACTAGTGGGCATCAAGAACCCTCTACCTTACAATTCTGAAGACCCAGAAGGTCGAGACTGCTATCATTTTGTACTTACCTCCACCACCTCGCCTACAGTCTGCCAGCCGGAATCTCCTTGATCAGACTGGGTACTACCACCAAGTATACCCCACTGCCCATACGTCTGATTCGCACAATATAGCAGAGCAAAAATGTACAGGAGAAAGCTAATGCAACTCATCTTCACGCTTAATCTGAAAATATTTAAATTTATTACAACAGGAATGTTCCAAGAGTTTCTAATTATCCAGGAGCACTAAGACTTCGCTAAAATTCATCCATCATATTTGTTTCCCCCTACCTAGCTGTAGAGAAGGATTTATCTAGAAAAATGTTAAGGGATACAAGTTGATTGACAAATACAATTTTCCCCATTTAATTACCTGAAGCACAAAGGAAAAATTCATATTTGTTTCCCCCTACCTAGCTGTAGAGAAGGTTTTATCTAGAAAAAAGTAAAGGATACAGGTTTGATTGACAATGCAATTTTCCCCCATTTAATTCCCTGGAGCACAAGGGACTTATTGTTCTTAGAACAGTTTTTCCATAGTTCTTTTCATTGTTCTTAGAACAGTTTTTTCCTTAACAGCTAATCAGGCATGAGCTCCTGGTCATATCTTAAATAATTCGCAGCAATCAGATGTGCAAACTTGACAAGCAATAGCTATTAATAAAACTTCAGATAACTTACAAAAAGCAGAAAACTTCAGGCAACTTATTAAAAGCAACTAATGTACTTATTGAAAACCATATACAGAGCCTACAGTAATCCTATATTAAGCTTGGCACAAGCATTTAAGTGTTTAAATTAACGACCAGAGACAGTTAAGGTTACATTGACAACGGATTAAAAGACTTCCATCATAGATATTGGCCCCAAGTATTAGTGACAATTAAAAGACTGCAGTTAACCTAACAAGTATTGGCCCCAAGGCTACATTTACAATTAAAACACTAATTACCTATATAAGCATAGGCCCAAAGTTTCACAGACTAACAGCTGGAGCAACTCAAGCTTTATACATTAAGCTTTGGCCACTCAGTACTTTAATTACACAATATTTAATTAGCAAAACATAAGAGATGTTAATTGAAAGCTAAAGGTAATTGAAAGCTATCCTTAACACGCACAAATATGTAGTTACTATGTTAGGCCAAAGCCTGTCAGTACTGAATTACGCACAACTATTTAATATCAAAACAGTTATTTTAAACCTATCCTTAAAACCTATCCTTAACAGGCATAAATTATTCAGTATCTTAAGCTCTGGCCTGTCAACACTTAAGCAAAACTTTAATCGAAAAACACTTATTTGAAGTGCATCCTTAATACGAAAAATATGTAATGATTAGCTTCGGCATATCAACACTTAATTACGAACAGGTATCAAAATACCAGATTACTTTAAAGCTATCCATATAAAAAAAGGCCATTTTTCGGAAGACTCCAGCCACCTCCCACAATATTTTTCTTTGTTAAAACTCATTAAAACAATCTTAATACATAACCTACGTAAAATCTTAAAAATTCAAGATTAAGGAAAGAATACCCGCCCCCTCCCCTCCATAGCTAATACGGCTAAGTTGTAACTAGTAAAGGCCCCTTGGTTAAGTTTGGTATTTTTAGGTTCTTTACGTGCCCTATTATTTCCTAACCATATTCGCATTAAAAATGCAAAATGGTTTTCCATGCAAAATCACTGGCTGGAGTCTTCCAAAAAATTACCCGCAACAATAGTCAATTAAGCTTTTGCCTGCCAATAGCTAATTGTGCACTATTTAGTTAAACCCTAGATTACTTATTTGAAAACTACCATTTCCACGCAAAGAAAAAAATATGTAGTCACTATGTTCAGCTTAGACCTGTCAAAAGTAACAGTTACTTATTTGAAAGCTACCATTTCCACGCAAAAAAAAAAAATAGTCATTATGTTGACCTTTAGCCTGTCAAAAGCAGTTTATCAAGAATTTGAAAGATCTTTAATATGCAAAAACACGTAATCAGTGTGTAAAGCACCAAAAAACCTCAATTTCCAGCCCGTGTCATTACATGCAGTAAACAATTGCAATTTAACAAGAGCAAATAAATTACCCTTACGGGGACATTTACACCACCTCATTAACTTCATGCTTCATAAATAGTCCCCCAATCATAAAATAGCAAAGGTCAAATACTCTTTTGCACAAAGACGATTACTGTTCCACAGTACTCAAACTTATTTTCAAGTCCCACTAAAGCACTGGGAACGATATGAATAACTTTCAGCTACTGTCACAAAAGTTTACTAATTTATTTGTACCCAAATACGTCCACAAAATCTGACCCAAACTGTATAACTTGTGTAAGCTACAATAGAACCACCTCCCAGAAACTATTTCATCACCTACTCCTTTACCACTATCGCTATATTGAACAAGACGCCCAAGAAGCAATACAAACTGGTTAAGTATATGTCTAAAACCCTATGACAGACGCCATCCATACAGCAAATGGAACATTAGTTTTATTGTAAATGAAAACCACAAAACTTAATTTTTCAGCTAGTATCACTACATGCAGTCAACCAATGCTCTTTAACAAAGAGGGCAAATTAACTTAAATAGCCTTAGTAATTAAACCTCACCGATTCCTTGTTAATATGAATAAGTTTTATACTAAGCGTAACGAACGTCAAGCACCCACTTTACACAAAGACGATCACTTTCTCAAAGTATTCGAAAGTATTTCCAAAGTCGCACTAAACAACAACAAACATCATAAAAGTCAACTACTGCAATCACAAAAGCTTTCCAGCAACCTTACCTGTCAGGCTGTCACCTACTAGTCCACAAAACGTACGACAGAAGGAAACCTAATACAATGGGTCCTCCACCCACTCACGTAGACTTATCACCGGCTCCTTTACCGCTATCGCTGTCAAACATAACGCCCAAGGAGAAGAGATAAAGGGGGAGGTATACTTCTAAAACCCCGTGACGGCAACGCCATCTGTACGGCAGAGTGAACAGTTCAAACCTTCATTCACTGACATGTGTTTACAGTTTGCTCTCGGGAGCGTTCGTTTTGAATTCTGTGAATTGGGGAATGGTTCATGTTTTCGAAAATGATCTGCAGCAGTCAATCAAGTTCAGTCTTTTTGTAATTTCAATCAAATATTAGTAGAAGTACGGTCGTCACTCGCGGAAATAACCGAGGATCTGTTGGAGGTGTCATTCGCTTTGCTGGGAATAAACGTGCAGTAATGTTCCAAGAATCCTTTAGAAATAAACGTTAAGAAATACAAAATATTTTAATGATTCAGTATATATATATATATATATATATATATATATATATATATATATATATATATTATATATATATATATATATATATATATATATATATATATATATATATATAAATATATATATAAATATATATATATATATATATATATATATATATATATATATATATATATATATAATGTATAATAACACTGATGCGTTTCAAAAATGTTAATGCATTTAATTAACATATTGCAGTGACAATCAACTTCCCAGAACTGAAATATTTTAGTGTGAAATTTACAGTCCATCCTAACTATGAGAGAGAGAGAGAGAGAGAGAGAGAGAGAGAGAGAGAGAGAGAGAGCATGGGGCAGATTTATACAGGGAAAGTGAATAACCTCGGGTTGGAAGACGGCATTACCCGCAGACTGTCTCACAGCGAATGACTTCAAAGAAAATAACTCACACAATAACAAACCGGTATACTACCATATCAAATTATGATATCATAAGAAAGTGTCGGGACAGGGACGTTAAATCGTTGGTGTGACGTCTGACCCCAGAATGCCTGCGAGTTTGCTGTCTGTGTTACACACAAGAAAATGAGACAAGTGGATAGGCTTTGCGTTTTATTATATAAAAAAAATGAGTATTTCAGGTAACATGTTTGGGGGAACGTTATGTTTGCACTCGTGTCTGTAAGTTTATGATTTTTTTTTTTTTGCGTGTGTTTGTGTGTGTGTGTGTGTGTGTGTGTATACTTGTGCAAATATCGTTACCAGTAGCCAATCTAGGCCACTAGTGGATCCAAAAAATTTCCTGGTTTCATGTGGGTCACACAATTTTCATATTATGCATATATATATATATATATATATATATATATATATATATATATATATATATATATATATATATATATATATATATATATATATATATATATAATATTATATAATTTTTTTTATTTTTCCCATTTCTAAATTTCTTATTTATGTTATTATTATCTAAATCTTAAATATTTCGTTATTTTTTTTCATGGCGGGGGCACGTGCCCAGGTGGCCCCCCCCCCAAACTGGATCCACTAGTGGTCTAGGCTACAGGAAGAAAAAATAAATCTCTATATTCATATAAAGTTAAAGATTATTGTAAGTTTAAATTTGATAGGACCACAAACCCTGTCTTTTTTTTACCGTCCTTGGTAACGACAGGATTATATAAACTCAGCTTCGAGTAATTCTTTATCCATTTCCCTTCGCTAAAAGTAAAATATTCAGCGCGTTTGATATCATGCATAATGCAACCGACACGCAGTCTTTATGGAAATTTACCTGAGGAATTAAGTAATATGTTGTGAAAACTGTTATCGTTTTTTTTTAATATCAGCATATCTAGAACTGACTGGTAAAAAAATCACAGGATTTACATAAGCGTAATGTATAATGATCTAAAAGTCATTAAAGGCAAAATTAAATCGCAGATTAACTAAATTTAATAAGGTAAGTCTAATTTTTTTGCAGTGCTAGTAGATAGTCCCTCAAACCCTTTATTCATTTTATTCAATCTTTTCATTTTTCCCTAGAATGTCCTCATTTGAAGGAGGTAATCATTCATAAAAAAAACTTACAGGAAATCGAATAACACATCCCAGAGAGAAGAACTGCCTCGTATTCACTCTTAACTAAAGGCACTCGCTTCAAAAGAGGAATGCAGATCTCATAATGCGAATGCTGATATGCATTCATTCACTGCAAATGCACTCGTGTCGGGAATGAATAGGCGCCTTCCCCCGGGCGGGCCCTCGAAAAGTCTCTCGGTTAATTAAAGTGGCTCTCAGGATTCCGAAACCTTTCATGGGATATTTGCTTAATATACTCGGCCCTCCTCGCGTCTAATGAAGAATTGAATGTCCCGAGTTGATTACGGCCGTGAATGAATCCTTTTCATTTCATGAGGGGGCCTGAGTGCTCTTGCAATGTGAGCGAGCGCTTCTTATTTATTAGAGGTCCTAATTTAAACATATTGTAAATCTTTCTACCATTTTAAAATCTCGGAGGGAAATAGGATTTTGCTTTATAAAAAGCGGCAGGTCTCTTTTAACATCTCAAATACCACGTGGAGGGAGGTGGTTTGAACTGCGTTGGCGTTATGTCAGCAAGGGCTGTTGTCTCAAGGGAGTATGTAACTGGGATAAGGCTTTAAATGGAATAAGAGGCCTGTTGTGGGCCTCTGGACTCATCAACTTAGCAAGACCATGTGATCCAAGCTTATTGTTAAACATACAGTAGATTAGCAGT
>NC_089787.1:16890441-16915441 GCF_040412425.1 Macrobrachium rosenbergii | reverse complement strand
TATCTTGACGTTTCTCGTGCACTTTGAAAGTGCGGATGTAGCCTTCGGTGCGTGTGCAGATACTAAAATTGGTTGGAGGCACGCTTATCGTGGCGTTCGCATTGATGAAATACGTTTGTCATTTATGTGAATCATTCATTCAATAACATTTTGATGATGAGAATGTTTTTTATACAGATCTGCTCTCTATTGTTGAAAATTTTTTGAGTAAGCCAGAAAGACAGCCCTGTAGGGTCCAGACAAAGAAAAAACCAGATTACTGTAATGATGTAAAGGTTAAAAGTTGGAGTAAGATACTGAGGAAATGTCAAAGTAATTGAAGTAAGAATCCTAATGATCAATTGAATCGAGATACCATGATGAAGGTTGCTGAATTATCAACAGGAATTAAGGAAGAGGCGAGATCTGAATACTGGTGTAACTTTTTAGGTGAAATTGCATTATCTAAGTCTTTGAGTGCTATTTGGAATAATGTAAATCAGGTTAGAGGTGTAAAACGGAAAATAGTTACGCATTCCAATCCAAAATTAAAAGCGAATGAGCTAATGAAAAAATGGGCGTATTCATCTAGTGTTGAAAGTCTCCCTTGTAATTTACAAAGTATTATAAATAGTAGGAAAGAGAAAAGGCGGCAGTTGATAATTAGACAAATTATGCTTAGTGATGATTCTTGTGTGTCAATAGTGGCTGATGAACTCCTATTAGCTGTGAAAAGGGGTAAGTCAACTGCTCTTGGGGCAGATGGGCTCACTTATATTTTGAATTGTCTTATAACTATGAAGGATAGTCCCATTTTGGACCTTATTAATTTGTCATTTAAGAATGGTAGGCTACCAGTTTTGTGGAAGACTGCCCTTATTATACCCATTTCGAAGGGTGACAATGATTATAGACCTATTTCCCTTACATCATGTTTATGTAAAATGATGGAGCGAGTGATACTAAATAGGTTAATCTATAAGATTGGAGATATGATGTCCACAAATCTTTATGGTTTTATGAAAGGTAAGTCTACTTCTGATTGTGTGTTAAAAGCATCAAGTAATGATGAGTAAGTTGTCGTGTTTTTGTAGACTTAAAAGGGGCATTTGATAAAGCAAACAAGGATGTTATTCTAGAGGAACTTGTGTGCAAAGGTGTCAAAGGGAAGTTACTTGGTTGGATTGCAGATTATTTGAGTGGAAGAAAAGGAAGTGTGTGGTTTCAAGGAGTTTGTTCAGATGAACATAGCCTAGAGTTGGGTACTCCACAGGGAGGAGTTTTAAGCCCCATGTTTAATGTGCTTATGGATAAGATAGCTCGTCATGATTTTCCTGCTGGCACACAAATTGTTATATATGCTGATGATATATTATTACAATGTAAATCTGAAAACTTAATGAGGGAAGCACTATCTGAACAACAGAGATTGTGCTTGTATATGGGACTTGTTATAAATGAAAGGAAGACTAAATATCAAAATCGGAAGATAGATAATTCAATATTTAGACTAAATGAACTCCCGATAGAAAAGGTTAGTACATACAAATATCTTGGTATGAATATTAGTTTTAGGACAAATTATGAACATGTATCTTATGTTAAGATTATTTGTATGGCAAGATTAAGACCATTAAAGGTTTTGGCAAATTGTGGAAAAGGTGTTGGTATACATATACTAAGATCAATATATATATCTACTGTGCGATCAATTATAGATTATTCTGCGCCGTTGTTGGCATCATATTCTGATTGTAAGCTTAAACCTCTGGAAATTGTACAGAATGAAGCAATGCGTATAATACTGGGGTGTCCTAGAACTACGCGTATTGAGGTAATGAGGATGGAGTTGAACTTAACTAGTGTTATTTACAGAGTAAGAGAGTTGTTAGGGACAGCAGTCATAAGATTAATAAGGAGGGGTGATGTTTTTCTCAAAATTGTTATCAATAAGGCTTGTTATGGAAGAGGTAATATTAAACTTAATGCATATTGCCGTAGAATGTATAAAGTATTGTCTGAATATGGTGTTGTCAATTATTGTAAGATTTCTCCTAAGGTAGAGAATTTATGTCCCCGGGATAACAAAGTTGTAATGTTGATGTAGAAAAACTTGATTTTCAAAAAGCTGAATATAGCTCTATAGAGTTACGGCAGATGTTTCTTGAAAAAATTGCTGGTTATTGTAAACATAATGTCATACGTGTGTATTGTGATGGTTCAGTAGATCGTGAAAATGGTGGGTGTGGCATAATAATGAGGGATTATTCTGAATCTCATGTTTGCTCTGAAGAACGTCTTCCATGGCGTATTGGAAATATATGCTCAAGAACAACTGCTGAATTACATGCAATCCATGAGGCCCTGAAATTAGTTCTCTCAAAGAAAAAATCAGCCTATTTTTTTTATTGTTAGTCAGAGTACTATATTCTCTTTAAATGCTAAATACCCGTGCAATTATCGTTTTGTAACTGAATGCAAAAAGTTAATATTTGAATTAGAGTCTCACTGCTGTGATGTTCTGTTTGTGTGGGTACCTTCACATTGTGGTATTCACTTCAATGATGTTGCAGATGATCTTGCTAAACATGGGGCCCAAAAACTCTTAATTGATATTGATGGTGAACTGAATATGAGAAGCATAAAAGCTAGAATGAGATGGAAAAGGGAGAACTGGGAAACAGAGTACAGGAAAATTCTGAGAAATGGGAGTCAGAGTATGAATCATCATGTCAAAGTGACTGAAAATTGCACGGTAACCTATGGTAAGCTACCTGTCAGATATGATTATTTTATAATGAGATTGAGGTTAGGATATAAGTACTACTGGGAGTATAGAATAAATGGTGATGGTGTGTCCTGTAAACTCTGTCACAAACAGAAGAGTCACACTTTACAACACTATATAATGGCATGTAGCGAGCTGAAAGAATTCAGAAAGGATGGTTTGCAATATGAAGAGCAAATTTGTTATATGATAAGTGATCTTATTATAAAAGATATACTACGAAAGTTTAAGAAAATGGACATAAGGTTTTGAATATTGTCTGTAAGCCCTATACTTTATCTTAGGCACATTATATTGTTGCATTATATTTTACAGTTTACAAATACTATCACTTATTGTAAACATTGAGATTTTATTTTAGAAAGAATGAGTGGTTGTCACAGCATGCTGTACACTCCTTTTGATGTATTAATTTGTCAATAAAATTTTTGAATTTGAATTTGCATTTGAATCAATAACATTTAACAGCACGCCCATTCTTTCAAGAATGGCAACGAATTTCCCACTGCTTTATTTTAACGTTTAATTTTTTGTTGTAATTTCAGTATTCTCAATTTCCCCTGATTATAGTTTCAAAAAACCTTTCCATTAGTTTCATCTTAACCCAAACATTGCTAACGATTCCGACAAATACTTAGCCCGTAGGACGCTCACTCACCGAATGGCCTCTTCCCCCCAAAACGACTACTCAGAAATGGCCATTGAAGACTAGACTTAATCCGCGATGGCTCTTTAACATGGAGGGAGTAAAAGAAGGGAAAAATCCCCGAAGCCTTTGGTAAGGCAAGGGCCTCGGAGCCCACCAAAGAGATCCCTGGAAATCCGGGCGAGGCAAGAGAGCTCTTGATCCATCTAAAAGATCCCGGGGATCTTTTGGGTGATCGAGACCTCTTGATCCAGGGTAATGAAGGAGCCGGAGCGGGGACGGGGGCGGAGAGCCCCAAAGGCATTCTCCTGTTTCCCCAATTACTTATTTTTCCTGAAGAGGACCTTGCTGCTGCTGCTTCTGCTGCTAAGAGATTGGAGAGCGGTTTCATGGTCGACTTTATTCCTGCTTTTTTAGAGAGATGAAAGACGGCTGAGACCTCTGATTAGCATTAGGCTCATACAAGCGCCTCTTCGCATCAGTCAAGCGGATTGAGTTTTCTGTTATAAGCTCTTGCTTGCCTGCCCGCCTGTTTGTCTCATTCAACAGTCCGTTTGGGTAGGTTAACTTCCCTTTGGTCTCTCTCTCTCTCTCTCTCTCTCTCTCTCTCTCTCTCTCTCATCCTCTTTTTCTGTCATCCAGTTATTCGTCTGGATAAGATCGTATACTTCCCCCTCTCTCTCTCTCTCTCTCTCTCTCTCTCTCTCTCTGTCATCCGGTTATCTGTCTGGATAAGATCGTATACTTCCCCCTCTCTCTCTCTCTCTCTGTTATCTGTCTGGATAAGATCTCTCTCTCTCTCCTCTCTCTCTCTCTCTCTGTCTGTCCATATCTGTCCGGATAAGATGGTATACTTCCCCCTCTCTCTCTCTCTCTCTCTATTTTCTGTCATCCAGTTATCCGTTTAAAAAAGTCTCTCTCTCTCTCTGGATAAGATCGTATACTCACCTCTCTCTCTCTCTCTCTCTCTCTGTCATCCACTTATCTGTCCGGATAAGATCGTGTACTCCCCCTTCTCTCTCTCTCTTCCTATTTTTCTGTCATCCAGTTATCCGTTTAAAAAAGTTCGCATGCTTCCAATCCCCCCCACCCTCTCTCTCTCTCTCTCTCTCTCTCTCTCTCTCTCTCTCTCTCTCTCTCTCTCTCTCTCTCTATCTGGATAAGATCATCCACCCCCGCCTCTCTGTCTCGGATATCTGTCCGATAAGATCGTACTTCCCCCCCCTTCTCTCTCTCTTCCTATTTTTCTGTCATCCAGTTATCCGTTTAAAAAAGTTCGCATGCTTCCAATCCCCGCCCCCGCCCCACGGCCTCTCTCTCTCTCTCTCTCTCTCTCTCTCTCTGTCATCCACTCTGTCATCTGTCCGGATAAGATCGTGTATTTCACCCCCTTTAATCTCTCCCTCTTCCTATTTTTCTGTCATCCACTTATCCGTTTAAATAAGTTCGCATGCTTCCAATCCCCCCCCCCCCCGCCTATCTCTCTCTCTCTCTCTCTCTCTCTCTCTCTCTCTCTCTCTCTCTCTCTCTCTCTCTCTCTCTCTCTCTCTCTGGCGTCTTGGTTCAACAATAAGGCAGCCGGTTCTCAGCCTGAGGGCCCAACGTTCGATCCTCGAGCCGAATGAGAAATGACGACGAGGGAGTGTTCCCGAAAATCCATTGTGCCTCTGTTGGCCTAAGAAGAGATTCATATACCTAGCAAATTGACCGCTGTGGGGCGTAGCTTAGGTTTTGAGAGAGAGAGAGAGAGAGAGAGAGAGAGAGAGAGAGAGAGAGAGAGAGAGAGAGAGAGAGAGAGAGAATTTCATTACTCATTACTCAGTCGAAATGTGTACCATGAAAATGATATACAAGACATAGAAGCTATGAATCACGCCGAACCAAGATGCAGTCTTATTTTGCAGAAATAATCCCAAAGTCTTGCAGAATACTGATTATGCCTGAATCGCTGATCTATTAACTTACATCTTGCTGCACTAAAATGCACGGTTTCTAATCCTGCGTAAAACTCTACAGTATTTCTCATTTTAAGCAAATTTTGAACCACGGTTCTTAGCGTAACTATTCATAAATCAAACAGTTGCCTGAATGACCAATGTCCACTTATTATGTTAGAATCTGTTAAAATGGCTAATTAAGTGATTCTGGTGTTTTGTTTCATGAATTAACAAATGAACGAAATATAAAATTTATACCAAAGGATAAGCAAAGCATATTTTGAGCCACGGTTCTTGAGTGTAACTACCGTTATCATCAGACAATTGCCTGAATGACCAGTGTTCACTTATTATGTTAGTGTCTGTTAAATAGCCAATGAAGTGATTCTGATGTTTTGGTTTATGAATGAATAAATGAATGATATATAAAATTCATGCCCCCAAGTACTGGCACGTTTAAGGTCATTCATCACTGAAAGGGAAATTGAGTAAAAAGGTTTGAAAGGTGTAACAAGAGGAATTCTCGCAGTTGCACTATGAAACAATTGTTAGGAGAGGGTGGGAAGTTAGATAGTACAGAAAAAGGAATGAAAGGGGTTGCAGCTAGGAGCCAAATGGACGCTGCAAAGAACCTCAAGTTATGTCAAGTTATGCCTAGTACATTGAATGCCCGAGGTGCACTGACAGCTGTTTATATTCTCTCCCTATGGGGTTTTATGAAAATAGTTTTCCCACCATACTCTTTCGTAATAAAGAGGCAATGGATGAGAGGTTTGTGGTGTGTGTTTGTGTGTGTCGTGGCAGTGTGTGTGTAATGTGTGTGTGTGTGTGTGTGTGTGTGTGTGTGTAAGAGTAGAGAGAGACTAGAGAGAGAGGGGAGAGAGAGAGATAGTTTTCCACTAGTCTTTCGTTCAGTGGAACTAATCCTCTTTGAAGAGTCAGCAGCTAATGAAACTGCTTAAGACATATCTCTTTAAACTGATTCCGTATTCCATAAACATCGGACGAATATTATTATTATTATTATTATTATTATTATTATTATTATTATTATTATTATTATTATTATTATTAAAACCCGCCCTATTCATTTGAAAAGAGCCCATTAGGGCAATTGGAAATTGAAGCTTTCAAAGAATATGGTGTTTAATTAAAAAGTTAAGATAACAGGAAATACAGGAAAAAAATCTTATAATAAAAAGAAAAAAGAATAAATTAATTAATGAATTAATATAAACGTAAACATCAAGGGATTAGTAAAATGAATTGCTTTAGGGTGGTAATGCATTGCATCTTCTCTTGAACTTCTGAAGTTCTAATTGTACATCATCCCCAGGATCTAGTGAGGATTAACTAGTTCAAACTATTTTCATCATTCTCGTAATTAGATAACTATATCAGCCAGAAAAGGGACACCTTTGGATAACTAAATATCCCACTAATGGCTGATGCTTCAATTTTAATTTCTTTTCAAGTTTTGTAGACAATACTGATTTTTTTTTTTATTTTAGGGATTTTGACAAATCTCAGGACACATGTTAGTCAAGTTTACATCAAGTCTTGTATTACGAATACAGTTTTTTTAAACTCTGGAAAACTAGTACATGGAAGTTTTCTTCAACTTTCGTATGTAAGCATCAGATTTGAAAATTCATCTGCTTATTAGGAAGATTATCAAAATAGTCTCTTGGTCATACTTTGATATGCAGTGCAAGAAGAACAAGACTGGTCCCTAAATGCTTACGTGTTCCATTGATGTGAAAAACCCCCAGATTTATGTCCAATTAATCTAGAATTATCAAATTACTCATGGCGATTCCTTCTGTTACCTGGAATGCATACAAATCTTACCTTTAGACAACGTTTATTATATTCTACCTTCAATGTAAACAATTGCATCTTGCCTCCAAATCTTGCGTCTTCCTATCACCAGGAAACTAGATTAAGTCTTAGTTACATTCAAATGTTTCCTTTAAATAAGTTTATTATAATTTTCTTTAATCGTTAACAACTGCACCTTATATGGTTCCCAGACCTCTCGAGAAGAGGCTGCTTTTTGGTCGGGCAGCAGAACCTGAACCCTTCATAGACGACGTACAAGGGTCCATTGCACAAGGAATTCTCTGGGGTCCTACAGTCACCGTCCCTGGGAGAAAACAGAAATTATAGAGAACTATAACGACAAAATCTAAAACAGCTGGCATCTCATATTCAGAAGCGTTCAAACATTTACAGATTAAACAATCCACAAGATTTATATATCAGTTTTGGTCGAATAATGTTTGAAAAGTTCCTCACTTTCATATATAGATCTGATGTACGCTATTTATGATATTGAGGCTGTCAAAGTAAACCACTGGGAAATTTCTGTCATTCAGCGTTTAAAAAAATGAAAAATGGGCGATGAAGTGGATGGACAACAAGGTAAAATAATCTGGAAAATAAAGACGATGAAGTATGAGCATCCGAAGATGGAAGTAGGAGAAAGCCCAACAGAGTTGCATTAAGTAGTAATGGATAGGTTGGACAGCAAGATTGAAGAAAGGTAGCGTGAATGGGGGTTAAGTTAAAGTCTGAGAAGTGGGTTCAGCTAGGGAGGCTGCAAGTATCCTTTAGTAGACCTTATAGTGCATTACCCTCCTACGGGTATTTACCTCGATTTGAAGCAGCCTCTGCGCTTAGAGGGGAGTTCCAGGTTCATTTTGAGCAGGTTCTGTCTCAGACCTAAAGGCGTCGTATTCATGACGATCAGCACCTCGGCACAGGCATCGTCCTCAATTCCGCTGGGCTCCGACACATCGATTAGCTTAGTAGGCGCACCGCCAACGGCGTCATCTTGATTTCCATCGGAAGAACCGTCATGTGGCTCTTCTGATTCATCATCATCAGACTTCTCCTTTACTGGTGGTAAATCTTCAAGCTGTGGACAAAATAAATGGCTCTTAAATTTGTCAGTTTTACGTACTGGTTGATTTGGAACATGATGTTTTGCCTGATTAGTACCATCGGGTGTGTATTTGGTCTAGGAGAAGCCTGGGAAGGCTTCCAGGCTTTAAATTGTTTTCCCGAGGTTAAAACCTTAAAGATGGTCCCATTTTTCATCAGCTTCAATATGCACTTTTCAACGTGAAGGGCTACAAAGCAAAACGGTTTTGAAAACAGCACCTCAACCACCTCCTACCTCAGTGCAACAAAAATCCAGGATTCTTGAAACCTGAGAGTTTAACGTTCGAAAAAATAGGTAGTGCTTAGTGAACATTTTGTTAGTTATGATGTACCATGAATAAAAGGTAACTTACAGAGTGGTATGAATCATTTATTCCAATAACCCAACCTACGAAAACTCTTAGATATCTCAAGCATTATCCTAACTATTCACCTTAAGATAGGTACATAATCACATTTACTCTTAGGTCCCCTACTAAAGCTTAAGATCCAGGGATAAATTTCTGTTCTAGGAGCCACGGACTGAATAGGAATGGGAATCCTGCCTGAAGAGACTCGTTCCCTCACAGCTTTCGTCAGATTTGTAGCATTTCTGTAGCCAGTTTTTTTTTTTTATTTAAGAATTTCATAGAGTTTGTCACTTCAACAAAGAATTGTTAACCCTTTGATAACCATTTCAGGGGGTCGGGGTACACTTATTAGTTTTGGTATTACTGAAATTCGTGAAGTAGATTTTTTAAAGAATGACTTTCAAAATTGTTTTAAAGTCAATTTTCTCAAAAATATTTTAAACGAAATTAAAAATCAGATATACGGATCTAAACTGTACCCTGTTCTTGAGTGTGTCTTATCAGAAAACCAGGAAAAAAGCAGATAAAAAGCCGGAAATGGAGTTTTGACAAGGTAATGCTCACCAAATTCGGCAGTCGATAATTGCCGGTCATATCTCACGGTTTTCAAACCGTCCTAGGGATCTGCAGTGTTTATTTGTAACCCTAGTGTCTCAATTCGAGTGGTATCTAAAAAGGTAAAAATTGTACCATTATATCTTGGTACAGTTGAAATTTCTACACCAAAATGAGTTGGATTGTGAAACCTTAAACACACACATACCTGAACAGCCTCTCCAACAGATCGCCAGTCCAAATGATCATCAGTCTCGGAGACGCTCGCATCCTCAAGGTGGGCAGGGATCTGCTTTTTGAATTCGGGCAAAGACAGGCTCGATCTCACGTTTAAAATCACCAAGACAACCAGAAACCCCATCCCGTACGCCATCTGTAATAGACGGAGCACCAATTAGACTTGGCCACTAACAGTCAATTACAACTTTGGCAAATTTCACTTTGGTAATTCTGAGGAGGTGCTTCGTACGGAGATGATGTTTAAAAATGAAGTTTTTTGACAATGTAGAAATGGATGTATATGGAATACTGAGAAATTGACCGAATTTGGTTTACGCTTTTACGCTAGTCCCCGAAAGGTTGGTACTGGACAAGGCACCCTGCGGAGCTTTTCTACATAAACCCATGAACAAAAGAATGCAACTTTCTCAGTATTTCGTTAAATTTTTCAAATGATCTCACCTGTACCGTGTCATATACACCCTTATCTACATTGTTCGGTGAAAAAAAAAACCATTATAAAAAATATTTTCGTGGGGAGCTCCTCCTTAGAATGACCTTCACTTTACCCAAGTTTCTTGTTACCTGAAACTAACCATTAAGGGGTAACCCAACTGATCTAACCCTTCCGCCGTACAAACCCTTAGATTTTGAAACGTTTAGTACTGCTCACTAAAATAATCTTGGATCCCACAGGAAATACTGATATTAACCGAGTTAAGTTTTTGAGAGAGAGAGAGAGAGAGAGAGAGAGAGAGAGAGAGAGAGAGAGAGAGAGAGTTACAATAATTGAGGTCATAACAATCAAGAAAAGAGAGAGCAAAGTTATAGAATTAAATTTATTGAGAGAGAAATAGAAATGCTGCTGAAGGAGGAGAGAAGACCAATCTCAGCTCGATCTGAACTTTTGAGAGAATAGCACCTAGTGTTAAGAGCGTGAAATTATTAACTTTAGAGAAAGGGGGGAAGAACGTGCAATTATTTGGAGTAATACATATGGTGGTTCATGTTCACAGAGTTCTTAATTTGCCTGGAGAGAGAGAGAGAGAGAGAGAGAGAGAGAGAGAGAGAGAGAGAGAGAGAGAGAGAGAGGTTACAATAATTGGAGGTCATAACTTTTTGAGAGAGAGAGAGAGAGAGAGAGAGAGAGAGAGTTATAGTAATTGGAGGTCATAACTTTTTGAGAGAGAGAGAGAGAGAGAGAGAGAGAGAGAGAGAGAGAGAGAGAGAGAGAGAGAGAGAGAGAGAGATTTAAATAACTTGGTGATAACCTTCACGGGTAGAGAGAGAGGAAGAACATTTTAATAATTGAGTTTCAATAACCTTCTTGGAGAGAACCTTCAGAGAGAGAGAGAGAGGAGAGAGAGAGAGAGAGAGAGAGAGAGAGAACCAGGTTACAATAATTGAGGTCATAAGAGAGAGAGAGAGAGTTATAGTAATTGGAGGTCATAACTTTTTAAGAGAGAGAGAGAGAGAGAGAGAGAGAGAGAGAGAGAGAGAGAGAGAGAGAGAGAGAGAGAGAGATTACAATAATTGAAGTTCATAACTTTTTAGAGAGAGAGAGAGAGAGAGGGTTACAATAATTGGAGTTCATAACTTTTTAAGAGAGAGAGAGAGTTATAGTAATTGAGGTCATAACTTTTAGAGAGAGAGAGAGAGAGAGAGAGAGAGAGAGAGAGAGAGAGAGAGAGAGAGAGAGAGAGAGAGAGAGAGAGAGAGAGAGAGAGAGAGAGAGTGTTATAGTAATTGAAGGTCATAACTTTTTAAGAGAGAGAGAGAGAGAGAGAGAGAGAGAGAGAGAGAGAGAGAGAAGAGAGAGAGAGAGAGAGAGAGTTATAGTAATTGGAGGTCATAACTTTTTGAGAGAGAGAGAGAGAGAGATAGTAATTGAGAGAGAGAAGAGAGAGAGAGAGAGAGAGAGAGAGAGAGAGATAGTAATTGGAGGTCATAACTTTTGAGAGAGAGAGAGAGAGAGAGAGAGAGAGAGAGAGAGAGAGAGAGAGAGAGAGAGAGAGAGAGAGAGAGATAGTAATTGGAGGTTATAACTTTTGAGAGGAGAGAGAGAGAGAGAGAGAGAGAGAGAGAGATAGTAATTGGAGGTCATAACTTTTGAGAGAGAGAGAGAGAGAGAGAGAGAGAGAGAGAGAGAGAGAGAGAGAGAGAGAGAGAGATAGTAATTGGAGGTCATAACTTTTGAGAGAGAGAGAGAGAGAGAGAGAGAGAGAGAGAGAGAGAGAGAGAGAGAGAGAGAGAGAGAGAGAGAGAGAGAGAGAGTTTAAATAACTTGAGGTGATAACCTTCACGGGTAGAGGGAGGAAGAAGTTTTAATAATTGGCGGTCATAACCTTCTTGGAGAGAGAGAGAGAGAGAGAGAGAGAGAGAGAGAGAGAGAGAGAGAGAGAGAGAGAGAGAGAGAGTTTAAATAATTGGATTCGTGCTTATGTAGTGAATCTACCTCGTTTAAGGGCTATCATTACTCAAGATATAATGGTACAAATATTGGCAATCCTGCAGCAAATATCTATCACTTTTTGTAACGAATCCCAAGTCCAAGAAAGCTCTAATTACCAGTGGAAAATACTAAAGCAATCACAAGTATACTTACTTTTCTATAACCAGTATTGAACGTGCAACAAAAGTAGCAACACCTAGTGGACGTGGCCGCGTTCTATAGGAAACTGGTTAACAAAAGATGTACCGCCAGAACACTGCAAGGAAGACGGAATACCCGAAGTAACGATGTATATCTGAGTTTCTTACAGAGCGCCATCTATGATCTAGAGAATGTAATGTCATGATTAGGTCCGAATACGGTGGAATTTTCTTGTGTTTTATAGGAATGTCAAAGTGCTGATGTTATACTTCCTAGTTTATTCAGTTGTGAATTTCATGTTTACTTAAGCTGCTATTAGCTCTCTTTTTACTTTTCCCTTTTTGCTTTTACTTATATGTATGTCTTTATAATAATAATAATAATAATAATAATAATAATAATAATAATAATAATAATAATAATAGTAGCATGAGTCTTGAAATGGAGAAACAATTCCAGTTATTTCTAAATATATGTACCCATACATAACTATGGATTTGTTCCTCCAACAACAACAACAACAACAACAACAATAAACAACAACAACAATAATAATAATAATAATAATAATAATAATAATTATAAATAATAATAATAATAATAATAATAATAATTATTATTATTATTATTATTATTATTATTATTATTATTATTATTATTAATTATTGTAATCATTATTTTGATGGGAGGTTGCTGATATTAAAATGTTAAGTACCTATACTTTTTGCTGCAATTTGCAATACTTAACCAGGAAAAGAACCCCACTTTCAAGAACAGCTCTAAACAAAATTCTGAAAAAGTTCCATCGCTAAAAGAAATAAAGCCTTTTTTCACATGTTCCTCATATATTCCCTCCCCTTGCATATTCTTTGATTCTCGTCTGTTTTGTACACATTTTTGCCCTTATATGTGAATCTCACTTCCTTTCTAACCACTCTCCCTGTCTTAATTACACATATTGCTACCTTTCGAAACTTCCTTCCTGGTAAAACTTTGACCTACTTCCATTTTTGCTGCATCCAGATAATGAACACTTATACCTCCAACTACTCCTCTTCTGTCATTATATCCATTAAACCGTTTTGCTGTCTTTTCTGTAACGGAGAAAGATAGACAGAAAGAGAGACGGTGACCTCTTCTTAATTAGAAGATATTCACTGTTAATTCGAGCTGTGCCATTCAGATTCTTCACCCGTTTCATTACGGCATAATTACCTCCTTTATTAGTCTGACAGTAGCGCCCATTCTCCATCCAGTTGATTACAGCTTTCGAGCAAACCTACCAACTCTTCAATTTCATTACGAGATGTTTTTGGTTGATTAAGGTGAATTTTGGAATTGGAATATAAAATTTAGGCCAGAGGCCAAGCGCTGGGACCCATGAGGTCATTCGGCGCTGAGACTAATCTTCTTCTTCTTCTTCGTTTAACGTGCTTTTTTTTCCATTTTTCATATGGGTAAGCAAGATGCCTTCTTTGAAGGACTTTGATTTGGCGTTGGGGTAGGCCGTAGCCTCGATCGGCTGCCCTGCCTGACATCGCTTAGACCCCGGTAGCAAATGTGTATATGTATCGTGCCAAATCCCCAGCTCCCTTGCTCCCAGCAGCGAAGAGACCTGAGCGGTTTAGGCCGACAGTTCGAGACGTGTAAGGCGTCTGTTATGTTTTTAGAAGGTGTTGGAGTGGCTTTGTTTGTGTGTGTATTAGTCCGTAACACCCATTTGCTTTCAGCAAAGCTATCCGTTGATTAAATACAAAATCCCGGGGTGTCTACACGGATAGCAAAGTGTCCGCCCTCTGACCGGCCGGCTGCGGATTTGAACCCGCGACACAGACTTCTTATGAAGTCCGAGTCTGCTGCTCTACCAACCGAGCCATCGAGGCGGCGGCGCTGAGACCAATGTTGAAACAATTGTTAGGAGAGGGAGGAAAGAACGATGGAAAAAGTAAAAGGAATGCAAGGGGTCGCAGCTATGGGTCGAAGGGATGCTGTGAGGGAGCTTAAAGTAATGCATACAGAAAAGCGGCGTGTTCATTTGACGCTGAAAATTCCATTCCATTCCCGAAAAGGCAAATGATTTTCAAATGACATCGAAATGAAGGGAAAAAGCAACAGCTCCTCGTTTCGCAAAACTGGAATAAACGAGCGAGTCATACGTCATCTTTAATAATAACTCTCTCTCTCTCTCTTTCTCTCTCGTATCGATTCTAGGTTGAGTGTTATTCTGGATACCGATGCTTTTCGCTTGTCTGATAAACGCTTGAGAATTTTTCCACGAAAAACGGAGACGAATCAAGATGAGATATTTTACTCACTCTGTTTTCCCAGGCTTCGACAAAGGCTTTTGACATTAAAACTTTGTTATAAAATGAATTCCCTCTGTGGACGCAGTTAGCACATGTTTTTCCGATGTTTAAGATTGTTTGAATTTATTCTTTAGGTATTAAGAAAGAAACATGTGATATGATGAATTATAATAAAGAGAGTCTTTCTTTAGTTTTAAAGGAGAGCAGCTTATGAAGAGAGAGAGAGAGAGAGAGAGAGAGAGAGAGAGAGAGAGAGAGAGAGAGAGAGAGAGCGAGAGAGAGAGAGAGAGAGAATCACAGATAATATATATGAATAATTTACCTTCGATGAGGTAAGGAATGCTTAGTCTAAGTCGTCACGTTTTCAAATATACGGTGATGGATGGAGTACTGATCATTGCGTCTCTCTCTCTCTCTCTCTCTCTCTCTCTCTCTCTCTCTCTCTCTCACAACCAAGCTTTAACCTACAACAGTCGACTGACAATTAAGCACAAAAATAACTGAACAAATCACCGATGGCATGTCGAATTTTTAGGCATCACGGATATATCATTCTCCCCTAGAGCGTCTTTGGGACCGAAAACTAAAAAGTTACAGAGAGAGAGAGAGAGAGAGAGAGAGAGAGAGAGAGAGAGAGAGAGAGAGAGAGAGAGAGAGAGAGAGAGATCATTATCCAATCTTTTTATTTTTGTTATTCGAGCTAATCTAATCAAGTCTTCTTTGGCGGAGAATATAAAAACCCTGTGCCGTGCATCAGTGGCTCTTTGAGATGCGTCGTAGACAGATTGGAAAGAACTGGATTTACATCCCGGCCCAGATCCGTTTCCAAATCTAATCAACTCTTGCCTGGCGAACGAGGATGGGTTTCATAACCGCGCCAGGCTCCGTGTATATTACCTGTCGACGTGAACAAATATCAGAGGCGCTCTTCATCTTCAATAAGAAATTCAATCGCGTTCCGAATCCCCTCCTTGCTTTGACTTAATTAAAACGACGTTCTTTCAATTAGAACAGGAAAGGAAAAGGCAGAAAATCAGTGGGAGGCTGCAAGTGGCTGTCGACTTTAAGAATTGGAAGGGATTATGTTGTTTCAGAATACTTATAAATGTGAATGTGGAATACGTTATTAGGGCAATTAAGAGGTTATTGGGTTTACTATCATTACTGTTATTCAGAAGATGAATCCTATTCACATGGTACAATCCCAGAGGGGCCATTGAACTGAAATTCAAGCTCCCAAAGAATATGGTGTTCATTAGAAAGAAGCAACAGAAGGTATGTGGAAATACAGAGAGATTACTTATAAAAAATAACAAATTAATAAACAAATAGATAAAAACATAAGTAAATTATTAAAATGCAAGGGAAACTGAGATGGGCTAGTGATCTATTGCATCTTAGCTTGAATTTTTGAAGTTCCAACTGCACGACATCCTCAGTAGGGAGAATGTTCCACAGTCCAACGGTGTGACGAGTAAAGTACCTGTGGAACTGAGAAGTTGGACAGCGAGGCACATTTACTGCATATTGGTGCTACTGCCCAGTAAATCAGGTCACAATCGGCAGGAAAAGGGGACCAGATGATACGATGTGGTATAGTGTTATTAAAAGTATGACTAAATGGCTGTCCAGGGTTTGTAAGGCATGCTTGGATAAGGAAAAGTTCCATAAGTAATAGGTAAGAGAAACCCTTTTTATCTTTTTATATAGGTAAAAGTGACGAGTTGGCTGCAGGAATTATAGTGTTACTCTTGTGTGCAAAGTACTTTCCTTCAATGGAAAGTATTTCTGCTGATATTTAGATCATATAGAAACATGTATCATAACTAGATGAAAGAAGACGAAAATGATATAAAGGCTGAGACGAAAAGGAAGATGAGAGTCTTCTGAAGTGGTCTGGTCGTGTGGAAAGAATGGAGGACGATAGTCTAGTGAAGAATGTATGGGTAATATGAACAGTGATTAGTGCAGCATGAGTAGGGGTGTCGACGCCCTGATGATGAGGCCTCTGAAGAGATGCACGAACAGGGTAATGTTGCAGAATATTTTCTTGTACATGTGATTCGTATGTGTGTGTTCATGTGTGTGTTTTTGGCAGCTTATGCCATCTTACATTAATTACTTAAAATTCCACTCATTTTATTGATTTAAAAAAATCATGACACAGTGACTGATTCACGGAACAATTACTTTCTCTACATCACCCTGGCCAAAAATATTCTATATTTCCCGCTCGCTCTCACAGCCTACGCCAATTGAATCGAGTACCAGGAAAATAAGTCAGTCTCGAATATCAAAGGGACATGAAGCTTTGACTTTTAGTATGCCACAGAAAGGTCAAAAGACTTTGGACTCCTCTTTCGACTGATTATTATTATTATTATTATTATTATTATTATTATTATTATTATTATTATTATTATTATTATTCTCATGGAACAAGCACACTTAAGGGGCCATTGACTTGAAATTCAAGCTTCCAAAGAATATTGGTTTCAACCTCCCACCGCAGACCCCACACTGCAGCAGTAACTGATCATCATGCAGAGATAGTGATTTTTCATCGCCCTGGGGAGACGCAAACCCACGACACTTGAGTAGCATGCCATGACACTAACCGCTATACCAGCGGACCAGTAGAATGCAGAACTTTTGATAGTAAATATGGAACAGTCACAGTTTTTTTTAATTTAAGGATATTAATCATTATAATAATAAAAATCTAACACGATTCCAACACCGTAAAGTTAAGCAGCAATTAACCCTGGTCAGTAATTGGATGGGTGAACGCCAAGGGACATCAGATTCCGTTGATGCATAAGCTCCAACAAAATCTGTGGGCTAGGTCGTGGGGCTTGCAACCTCATCCTAAAAAAATATTTGCTGAAAAATGTGAATAATAATAATAATAATAATAATAATAATAATAATAATGTGATATGTTATGAAAAATTAAACTGCACAAGATCCAAGATAAAAATGAAATGAACTAAAATCGGTTGATTGATTGATTGATTTTTATTTGTCGTCCGCCACAGAAGAAACAAGAGGGAAAGATGATTATGCGATAATTAAAATAATACAATCATTTAAATTCAAACACGTTTTTCAGAGGATTCTTTTGAAAATAATACTCGGTAAAGATAACCTCACATTACTTGTATATTTGAATTGAATTGAATTGAAGCACTGGGACCTATGAGATCATTCATCGCTGAAACGAAAATTGACAGTAAAAATCTGAAAAGTGTAACAGGAGGAAAACCTCCCAGTCGCACTATGAATCAACTGTTAGGAGAGGGTGGAAAGTAAGATGGAAGAAAGAGAATACGAAAGGAGGTACAGTAAAAGGAATGAAAGGGGTTGCAGCTAGGGGCAGAAGGCACGCTGCAAAGAACCTTAAGTAATGCCTACAGTGGACCCCATGAGGTGCACTGACTGCACTACCCTCCCTCGGGGTACTTGTATATTATTATAGGTCTAATTTCGTCTTGCCATCATTATATCTTAGAGCAATCGGTACTCACCACCACAGGGGAAGATGAATATGCCATTATTAAAATACCAAAGTCACTTAAATTTAAACATTTTTCTTTTAGAAGCTTCTTTTGAGAATAACACTTCGGAAACATATCTTCACATTACTTATATAGTTGTATCAGAGGCCTAATTTCATCTTATGACAGTTCATCAGTCCCCTATCTCCTCCACGAACGCCGTCAAGGGCGAAGAGCCCAAGTCTGCCCTAAATGCCTGCAGTAAAAATGGAAATGCCACTGCACTAATACACAAGTATCTGCAGAATTTCTTCAATGCAGTCCCTGAGATATGCCACCTATTGGGAAACACTAATACACAGGTTAAACAAATATTCTTCAATGCTTTATTTAGGGGTCCCTTTGTACAAGTTACTGCAGTTTCAGAATGATTTTTCAATGCTTTATTTAGGGGTCCCTTTGTAGTATCTGGAAAATTTTCGAAATTGAGATATGCCACCTATTGGGCTCGTGAAACACTAATACACAAGTTACTGCAGTTTCAGAATGATTCTTCAATGCTTTATTTAGGGGTCTCATTTGCAGTATCTGCAAAATTTTCGAAATTGAGATATGCCACCTACTGGGCTCGTAAAACACTAATACACGAGTTACTGCAGTTTCAGAATGATTCTTCAGTGCTTTATTTAGGGGTCCTCCCTTTGCAGAGATATCTGCAAAATTTTACTGCAGTTTCAGAATGATTCTTCAATGCTTTATTTAGGGGGTCCCTTTGTGTAAAAATTGAGATATGCCACCTACTGGGCTCTTGAAACACTAATACACAGGTTACTGCAGTTTCAGAATGATTCTTCAATGCTTTATTTATGGGGTCACTCATTTGTAGTATCTGCAAAATTTTCTGAAAATTTGAGATATGCCACCTACTGGGCTCGTGAAACACTAATACACAGGTTACTGCAGTTTCAGAATGATTCTTCAGTGCTTTATTTATGGGATCCCATTTGCAGTACCAACAAAATCAGTAGTAAGGCAAGGGAAAACTGCAGTATCTACCATTTCTCTCAGTTTTTTATTTCTGCAGATACTGCAGTCCTCCATTTTAGGGCAGAATTGGTACTTGTCAGCAATGTTGGACGAGAGCAAGGACAGACAATCGGTCCCTGGAACGACCAGGCAGACTCAACTGGCAGAATTTCTTCAATGTTTTTTAGGGGTCCCTGACTCCAAATTTTCGGGTCCAGGGTGCTGGAATTTCTGGATGGGGTTAGTGGTAACCTATGTTGCTCTTTCATTGACAACTTAATAACTTTGTTCAAGGGGATACGTCCTGTTAACTGAAGGTTTGTGCCATATACAAAGTGTATCTTGGTTCAGGTATAGTAATTTCAATGTTTATAGAATATATTTAAACTATTTAAACGGTAGATACTATTTAAAAGTCTAGTTATGGCTGTACCATTCCATCGCAGTTTATTATCAGGTTATGTTATTTAAGTGATGGTGCAGATTCCTTTGAATTCTTTGTAGAGTATATTATTCCTGGTGTATATTTTCCCGATTGATAGTGAGAAACTTTATAACTCATTAGTTAAACTGGGACAACACTGTATACACTATTATATGAAGCTAAGAGAAAAAATGATCAGTTACAGTTAGATCAGTGTTACAAGTGTCTTGAATAAAGATACTTCCTTCCTGCGCTTTCAGAGGATTCGAAGAATTCTGGGTAATAAATACCTTAGGGGAAAAAAACCCAGAAATAAGTTATTTCCCTTCCTGCTTTTCCAGATGATTCGAAGAATACTGGGTAATAAATGTCTTGGGGAAAAAAGCATGCAATATAAGTTATTTCCCTTCGTGCTTTTCAGATGATTCGAAGAATACTGGGTAATAAATATCTTGGGAAAAAAACATAAATAGAAGTTATTTCCTCTCGTGCTTTTCCAGATGATCCGAGGAATATTTTTCGTCTTGCTCTTCTCGGGTCGAGCGTTAGGCATGACCGTGCCTAAACCGGTTACAGAAAAACCGGTGACCGGAAAGCCGGTGACCGAAAAACCAGTTACAGAAAAACCGGTGACCAAGAATACAATACTCGATCAAGATGGAGGAGTGACGGACGAGTACGGTTTTGCAGAGTGGGAAATCGTCGGAGAGGAGATTGAGGTGATTCTAAATCTTGGCTGATGTTTTGACACGGAGATAATCCTAGGCTACATTGTTTGAGGTTATGTTCTTATATTACATTGTATAATGTTAATTCCTATGGAACAGTGTCGGTTCTATTACTTTGTATGGGATACTTTGTATGGGGTTATCTTCCTGTATTATATTTTTACATTGCATTATGTGGGATTATAATGCTACTTTGTATGAGGGTTATTTTCATATTACATTGTGTAGGGTTATATTCAAATATTACAATGTGGGGTTATATTCATATATAATATGCGGGGTTATATTCATATATAATATATTGGGTTATATACGTATATAATATGGGGTTATATTCATATTTTATATACGAGGTTATATTCCTATATTGCATTGAGTGGGGTTATATTCCTATATTACGTTGTAGGAAGTTATTTTCCTTTTTTAACTGTGAGGTTAAATTCTTGTATTGCACTATATGAAGTTTTAGTTCTGTGATATGATTGGGGTTATATTCCTGTATTACACAGTGCTGGGTTATAATTTTATATTGCATTGGGCGGGGTTATATCCTACATTAGATTGCATGGGGGTATTCATATTTTCCATTTTTAAGGTTATTGTACGTTGACAGGTCAACTAAAAGTAATAACTTGCGTTTTTTAATATTAAATTGTTGTAGGTACTTAATAGACTTTGTGAAATTTATGTAAATTGCGAACCCAGTCATGTTTTTCTAAAAGCCAGAATTTGGTTAAGCCCAAATCACAGCATCAAACAACTTCTTAGTAATTCATTCAGTTGATTTTGATTCTCCGAATTCTCTGTAGTTACAGGAAAACCGAACTTTGAGTGGCACAGTCAACAACTCCACAGATTCTGGCTCTGGAACTTCCAACAACGCCACCGATTCAGAATTCGAGGAGCTGGACGACGTGTCCTTCCCTCCGGTTCTGTCGGATGAGATGTGTCCCCACCTCCTGGGGATACTGAACGAAATGCCTGTCGGCTTGAGGAACGCCTTCCACGGGATGAGGATGGGGAAGTCTCCGGTTTCGGATAGCTGTTTCAAGTCAAGGTACGTCAACGCTTTGAGCTTCGTGTTGCATAAGGATGTGATCATGAAGTTTCGGGCCTGAATTATTATTATTATTATTATTATTATTATTATTATTATTATTATTATTATCAGCCATCCTATTCGACTGGGTAGTTTGTATAGTGTTGGGGGGTTCCGGGTTGCATCCTGCCTCCTTAGGAGTCCATCACTTTTCTCACTATGTGTGCTGTTTCTAGTAGCACACTTTTCTGCATGAGTCCTGGAGCTACTCCGCCGCCCTCTGGACTGCTCCCCCCCCCCCCCCAATAGAAAAAAGACGGTAACCTGCTCCGGTAGGTGACTGGTGGGAATCAGGTCGCGCAACTAAACTCAAATTTTACCATCTTGGAGTTTTTATTTTGCTCCCAGACTCGTATAAACAAGGCAGTAGGATAATTTTTTTCCCACACACACCTTTATAATTAAGATTCTTCTCGACTCAATGAAAGACCCAGTAGATATTTTGTTTTAATGCTTGTTGTGAAAATATAAACATTACTTAATTGAATTCCAGCTCGTTACCAATCGTTCCATAAATCTATTCCAACTGCTTTCTAAATTAGTCGTAAATGCAACGTTTGAATTTACTTTAGCGACGTTGTATTCGGTGCCTTGAGTTTTCTATAGCATTTTATTAGGTCTCGTGTCAGTTGTATGAACATCCTAGCTTTAAAAATCTAATATGAACGGCTGTGGACCAAATTGAGAGAAAAGATGGACTGAAGTAACCATTACAAATCAGTATTTTATTTAGGGTTCCGTTTAGTGATTTAATTTAATGCTTATGGAAGTTTCTTGCTCATAAAGTTGTGCTTGTAAAAGTGCGCCTGCTTCTCGTCAGTAAGTGACTTGTTCAGCAAGCAATCGTGTTCTCGTAGGGGTGGGTAGCGCCGTCAGTACACCTCACACGATGCACTGTATGCATTACTAAAGGTTCTTTGCAGCTTCCCCTCGGCCCTAGCTGCAACCCCTTTCATTCCTTTTACTGTACCTCCATTCATATTCTCTTTCTTCCATCTTGCTATTTCATAGTGCAACTGCTTTGAGGCTTTCCTCCTGTGACACCTGTCAAACCTACCTCCTCTCAATTTCCTTTCCAGCGCTTAATGACCTCATAGATCCCAGTGCTTGGCCTTTGGCCTAAATTCTATATTCAGTTCAGTTCGTTAAGCTGTTACGTACTGGGTGATTTTCCTTCTTTCCTTCCAGTCTGAGTTTCCTGGAATATTGGCTCAGGCCACGCCTGAATGACTTGCATTTCGGACTTGACAACTGAACTAGTTGTCTAAACTATCTATCTCAGTGTGTTAATTATTTGTCTAGTAGGGTGATAAAAAAATCGGCAATTTATTATAAAGTGTTATTTGTCCATTAGATAGAATTTGCAGCCATTTATTTTAAAGAAATGATAATTATTTCACCAGTAGGTAGAGAAAAAATCAGCACTTTATTTGAACGAAGTCTTGTGTGTCCGGCAGCTAGAGAAAAATGTCATTTATTTTAATAAACTATTAATTATTTGCCCTGTAGATAGAGAACAGATTTAGTAACCTACTTGAACGAAGTGTTAATTATTTGTTCAGTAGGTACAGAAAAAAATCGCCTACTGAAAAAAATCAGTAATTTATAATTCAGTATTATCTGTCCATTAGGTAGAGAAAAAAAAAACGGTAATTTTTAATGAAGCATTAATTATTTGTTCAGTAGGTAGAAAAATCAGTCATTTTTTAAAAATTATCCGTTCAGTAGGTAGAGCAAAAATTCAGTAATTAAAAAAATGATTCGCCCAAAATCGGTAGAAAAAATATTCGCAAAAAAAAATCAGTAATTAAAAAAATATTCGCCCAGTAGGTAGAGAAAAAAGTCTTAAGAAATGATTTTTCCAGTAAGTAGAGCAAAAAATAATTTTAAAACATTTATTCGTTCAGTAGGTAGAGCAAAAATCAGTAGTTTAAAAAAATTATTCGTTCAGTAGGTAGAGCAATAAATCAGTAACTAAAAAAATTTATTCTTCCAGTAGATAGAGCAAAAATCAAAATTTTAACAAATTAATCGTTCAGTAGGAAGAGCAAAAATAATTTTTAAATTCTTTTGTATGTAGATAAAATAATAAGCCATTTAAAAAAAAATATGTTCAGTGCATAGATAAAAAATGTCTTTTTTAAAATATTTATTCAGTGCGTAGATAAAAAAAATGTAATTTTCTTAAATTATCCCCCAGTAGGTAGAGAAAAAAATCATTCGCTAGTTTCAATTTAGTATTAAACTCTTTCCAGGATCCAGAACTGCAGTGAGACTGCTCCCGGCCGCTCTGTGTGCAACCGACTCTACCTTGTCTACGGAAATTACAAGTACTGCTGCCCTCTGGAGAACAGATTGCCGGTTCTCGAAAGAGCCGAGAAGAAGATCCGCTGTAGGTGTGATGAAGTCAGATTGCACCCCTAAAGGCTTGGAGCTTAAGCCGTGCTGAATGCGCACACGGTTATTGTTTAAAATATATTTTAAAATACAAGCCGTGTGTGAGTGCTTTGTACCTTAAGAATAAAGAAGATTTTGATTCGCTTCAATTTTTTTTTTACGTTAATACCCTCCTGCCTCAGTCACCCACAGGCTTTTAGAAAAGTAAAATAAAAGTGAAATATGTATAAAAAAAATAGATAAAATATTTCATCTTCGAAGCGGCTTTTTGAGATGTTTTGCCGACAGAAGAGTTTCCAAGTTTAGAACTTGAATATAACATTAGAAAAAACCTTTGGAAACTTGGTAAATATTCAAAGTTGTTCAAATGGAAGAAACCTGACAGATATCAGTACACCCCTCGTCTGCTTGTTTTCTGAAATGTAAACAGTATTGTTGATAATGAACACAAAAAAGTTCTAGGTGGTTTTATGAGAATTTGGCCTAAGATTACACATTTCAAGAGCTTGAAATTTATTATATTGGTTTCGAAAACGTACAGTGATTTTTACCAGTTTGTTTACTTCTTATTGGTTACAATGGAAGAGACTAAGTACCCAATAGCTCTCAGTAAGTCGGGAAACTTCAGTGAGGTATATTAAAATAAAGGCCCTTTACGGGGGTAGCGCCATCAGTGCACCGCACGAGGTGCACTGTAGGCGTTACTTAAGCTTCTTTGCAGCGTGCCTTCGGCCCCTAGCTACAACCCCTTTCGTTCCTTTCACTGTACCTCCTTTCATATGCTCTTTCTTCAATCTTACTTTCCACCCTCTCATAACAATTGATTCATAGTGCAACTGCTTTGAGGTTTTCCTCCTGTTACACCTTTTAAACCTTTTACTGTCAATTTCCGTTTCAGCGCTGAATGACCTATGGCCTAAAATTCTATGTTCAGTTCAGCTGAAATAAAGGACTCAAGCAGTGCTT
The DNA here is from genome assembly GCF_040412425.1 of Macrobrachium rosenbergii. NCBI lineage: Eukaryota > Metazoa > Arthropoda > Malacostraca > Decapoda > Palaemonidae > Macrobrachium > Macrobrachium rosenbergii. The sequence continues at coordinate 16,890,985 of NC_089787.1, read as the reverse complement.
TCTTAAATTATTATTATTATGGTTGAGGGATCTGGAAAGACATTGTATCCTCCCGAAGGCACGATTAAAATTTACAATGTACAAATTGCATTTTTTGAGAATTGTAGTAGGTACAAAGGCTACAAATGCACTTGCACTTAACGTTTATTTACATTAGCTGGAACGTTCGGGTGTTTAGGTTTTTGAAAATTAAAATAGCTTTCACTTAGCTTATGTGATCAAAGAATAGAATGTGAAAGACTGGAAACTTGCCGAACAGATTATTGATGGTGGTCTGTTTTGTAAACAGCCTACCAATGAAATTTCAACTTAGTGGAATATTGTATGACAGCGCGCGCACAGACATACACACACACACACACACACACACACACACACACACACACAAATACAAACACCGGGCCATGTGGCTCAAATTTCATACCTTCACACACACACACACACACACACACACACACACACACACACACACACACACACTTCCACACGGGATCTGCGTCAACCGTTCACGATTCTCAAGTTTATTTGCAATTCTCGTTTTTTA
>NC_089787.1:16842941-16885441 GCF_040412425.1 Macrobrachium rosenbergii | reverse complement strand
TTTATAAAATATTTTCTCTTGAGGGCTGTCTTAGAGTAAATGTCTGGAGCTTGCTTTCTCGAGGGTCATTTGAAATTAGTTTATGTAATGTTTATATTGGGGATTCTGACTTTTTCAGCTTCCTGGCCACTGTTAATTTCGATCCTGGCCACTGTTAATTTCGATAACTAGAAAAAAGTTCTGTACGTTATTTAAATGTGAGATTCTTGTTACTTTATCTCATAAATTGACTGACTTTCAGATGGGTCCTTTTCTCCTTCTTATGCTGTGTGTTGGGCTTGCGCACTCTCAGACCACCACCACCACTGAAAAATCGAATTTTGATGGTGAATACACTGAGTGGGAGATCGTTGGAGAGCTGATTAATGTAAGTTGTGGTATATCTTACTTTAAGTGTTAGACATTAAAGCTTCCTTATTGTTTTGCCTGTTGCTTAAACTTGGTGGTAACTGAAGCTATATCTGGCCTTAGTGTGATTTCAAAGTTTCGTGAAACTATTTAAACCCTGTTTTTGAGAGTTCTCTTGGTAAAATTAGTTTTCCGAGCTGGAACTCGGAAACTCTCGTCTTTCAAAATGGCCTGCGTTCTAAACTGAAACATTGCTTTAGTTTTGACCTAATTTATTAGCTTCTAAGCAATTTATTTCTGAATCCTAAACTAAACATTGCTAAAGTCTTATTTAGTTATTAGCTTATAAGCAATATACTGTCTCACTATCTCGCAGGAACCACTAAACGATACTGACATCGAAGACGATCAAGGGTTACTTGACGCAGCTGACCCTCCTGTCCTGTCAGACGATATGTGCTTTGAAGCGTTGAAGGCGCTGGACCAACCACCGGAGAAGAACCTGAATCGGCAGCAAGACAAACTAGTCAGCGTCTTGCAGGATGAGACCCAGGATCAGCCTGGGTTTGGTGGTCCTCGATATCGGCCTACGGCGTACAGTCGCTGTTTTAGAACCAGGTAATTGGTATTTACAGATCTTGAGAGCTTACTAATCTTCATGAAGACTTTAGTTTTAGTTGTCTGACAGTTTCTGTAACCTTGTTACGCCATACTTATGATTTTTTTAATCATTTAGCTTAAAATAGTTACTTTATTTTAGTTAAATATATTTGCTTTGCTAATTAGGTGACACGGCTTGCCTTTGGAGGGAAACTAGGATGTGTGGTCCACTTGTTAAGGGTATTTTAATATTGTCCTTTACTATTACGAAGTCCATAGTTTCCCTAATCGTATTTTCCATATTCCAGGTACTATGGAGGTTACCCTGGATCCTTGTGCTATGGGCGGCGCCGGGTTATCTACGGGTACTACATTTACTGCTGCCAGAACTATTACTTCAGACCCTTCGTCTTCAGGAGAGGGAGGTATATCAGGTGTAGGTGCTATTAACTCCCACGTCCTCATAGGTGTGCTGTGTAGTCAGTAGTAAAATAAAGTAATAAATAAGAACTTGTTCGTGTACTTAACCCCTCTTTGTGGAGACTGATCCTACCTTTATATTAATAAACAGTAATGAGTATTAATGACTAATACTGGCATTATTTAAACTGGTATATGCAGGTTTTATCCAAACTGGTTTTTTACTGAGATCAAACTTTAAAATTTTACTTAATCTTAATCTATGGGTAAAATTGCTACTTACTCTTAATCTATGGGTAGCAAGTGTCGTAGCCCTAAAAACTTAAAGGTTTTGTCGCTAATAGTGCTATAAATTTAGTTAGTAACGTGAATAGAGCAGTAGATTGCTTTTTAATGCGAAAATCTTTGTACTGTAATTACTAACAGGTTTTGTAACCGAATAAGTGTGGAACACAGCTACTATGTAGGTTAGTTATGTCTGGAAGTTAATAATCTTGTTGCTGGAACTAATCTAAATTACTTAAAATTTACCACAGCGACATTTACAATTGAGGTGTAATTTGCTAAAGGTGTAATTTGCTAAAGGTGTAATTTGAAAGGTAATTTAGTAGAACTGAATTTGATGAAAGGTGTAATTTGCTATTACTTAAAATTTACCACAGCTCATTTACAATTGAGATAATTTGCTAAAGGTAATTTGACTAAAGAATTTGCAAAGGTGTAATTTGCAAAAGTAATTTGCGAAAACTTTAGCTTTACAGTAGAACTAACTTTGACATCTGCCTAATCACATTCAAGCATTCTAGATGGATAGAGACTTTAAAATAAATTGATCTTTCCAAATACCGAAAATTTTAAGACTAAAGGGTCATACCTTTGTGAGGACGGTCACTAATCACATTAACATTTAGATGGATAGAGACTTTATATTATATTTACAATGTTTTATGACCTACTTTACCATATAACGTTTCAAAGGACTTCTATGGAATATTACTGTTATGAGCAAATGTTTTACGCTGTTCCTCAGTTGAAATTTTAAAGTTCTTGTGTCTACAGTTGTAGTTAGGTTTTTGCGGTTGTTTTAGTAATGTCAACTGGCATGTATTTGAAGACCATTTATATTATTTGATCAGCAGAAAAGATTATAGAACTGACTTTGTCAATTATACTTGATTGAACTGTGTGATAAGTGTATCAATCTCTCTCTCTCTCTCTCTCTCTCTCTCTCTCTCTCTCTCTCTCTCTCTCTCTCTCTCTCTCTCTCTCTCTCCAGTAAATTTAGGAAGTATATTCGATATCTCTCTCTCTCTCTCTCTCTCTCTCTCTCTCTCTCTCTCTCTCTCTCTCTCTCTCTCTCTCAGTAAATTTAGGAAGTATATTCGATCTCTCTCTCTCTCTCTCTCTCTCTCTCTCTCTCTCTCTCTCTCTCTCTCTCTCTCTCTCTCTCTCTCTCAGTAAATTTAGGAAGTATATTCGATCTCTCTCTCTCTCTCTCTCTCTCTCTCTCTCTCTCTCTCTCTCTCAGTAAATTTAGGAAGTATATTCTCTCTCTCTCTCTCTCTCAGTAAATTTAGGAAGTATATTCTCTCTCTCTCTCTCTCTCTCTCTCTCTTAGTAAGTAAACTTAAGTATATTTGATAACTCCAAACGCTGCTAACACAACTCTTGAGTGAAACATGTTCCCAACATTTGGCGCAATGTAGAACCTGCTGAATGATTAATCTTAAACCCCAGCAGCTGCGATCCATTCATTCGCGTGTTTAACTCGCTAAAGCAAATTATGCGCACAGGGCGTGGTGAGAGGGCACACAAATCAGGCCAGCTTTGCCCAGGATCAAGTCTGGGACGACTCTTGGCTGAGGCCTTTAGAGAGAGGGATATAACGCTTAGCTTCTGAATCGTAATTTGGATATTCAGGGGCACTAAGGCTGGGGCGTTTACACCGCACGAGTCGAGTCGAGTCACTGACGCGAGTCAAACTGACTCATTCCCCTTCACACTGAGGCAGTCGGAGTCTAATTGTCTATCAGCACACAGTACCCAATCTGATTTTGTGGAGTATGGCTGCATATCCTGTTGCTGAATTGTCTATTTTGATACGATTTCGGCGTCGCACACGAAGAGAGGAACTCGAATCACAAGACCTGATTTTGGGAACTTAATCATCCGGAAGAGATTCCAGGATTACTTCAAGATGACACACAAATGAAATAAAAAGAAAATGGTAAAACTGACTGGGTCTAACGTAAGAATAATGAACACTAATTGCTGGGACCCAGTTAGAGCTGAAAATAGTACGGCCATTTTCTTAAGGTAGAGCAAGTTATTGAAAATGTCAAGCAGCATTGCAAATATGCCATGTGTTGGACAGTTGTAAGAAATTAATGAAGACAGACTCTTTTTATTCTTGCTGGTAAGTTTTAAGATTACATATTAGTAAGCATGAAATGTCAGATCAATTATAAACATTCATTTTCTTCTTACAGTAAAGGAAAGGAAAAGGTTAGGAAATATGGCAATTTAGGCTCCCTCTTTAGAGATTAGAATATTCTGAGTAATTAGGACTCTCACTAGATGCAAATGGCGATGATTCATTTGTATCGGGCCTGCTCTGTACAATAATCATTATGGGTGGTTTTAAACATCTTCCTCCGAAAAGCTTCATAATTTCAATCTTGAGATCAGTGTTGTCAACGGGCCACAGTTGTTTCATCGCAGGGAACAGGCTCAACAGAGACAGGCGATCTGGAGAACGCGTTGGTTCTATCAACTTGTTCAGCTTATCTCGGAAAAGCACCTCCATTTCAGCTGTAGTGTCGCTGGAACATATATATATATATATATATATATATATATATATATATATATATATATATATATATATATATATATTTGTGACTACTGTAGGTGTTTTGGATAAGGCAAGAGTCAACGTGACAGTACTGAGAACCTCACGTGTCGACACTATTCGGAGCTTCTTCAAAAATGCAATGCCCTTTGCTTCCTGACCATTACAAAGTGTAGAATTGTGAGCCATGTTTTAATTTCAGCCCTAACTTCCTTCCACAGAGCAGCTATCACTATACGAGTTTGACAAGTTTGGTCTTTCTCCAACCAAACTTATCAAACTCTGTGGGAGGACAGTGCCGTCAGTGCACCTCATGCGGTGCACTGTAGACATCACTTGACGCTCTTTATAGCGTCCCTTCGTCCCCTGGTTGCAATCATTTGTCATTATTTTTCGGTAATTACGTTCACATTCTCTTTCTTTCATCTTACTTTCCACCTTCTCCTAACAATCTTATTTTAATAGTGCAACTGCGAGGTTTTCCTCCTGTTACACCTTTCAAACCTTTTTACCGTCAATTTCCGTTTCAGCGCTGAGTGACATCATAGGCCCCAGTTCTTGGCCTTTGGCCTAAGTTTTATACTCCATTCCCTTCCAAGGTTATCAAGAGCTCGATCTGGATGGTCCTCACATCGCTGTTGAGTGTTGACTTGTTATGCCTGATGACGGACTCTGACGCTGACTAGCCGTAAATCGCTTTGACGGGACTCATCCGGTTTCAACGATTCTTGCAAAAATGCTTATTCAAATTCATGGAAAGTGTGTTGGGCGATTCGAGGAGAGTCAAGGCGAGTCGTGACTCGCCTCGACTCGGCACGACTCGTTCCGGGTAAACGCTTATTATCATTTATTTGCTGCTTTCGTGAATTATTTCATTACACTTCGCGTCTTCAATAATCCTTTATCCTCTTCAGTTTGATAGAGGGGACCTGCATTTAGGTCCTCATTTGGTTCATCAAAGGTGCCTCATATTTATCAATAAACCTTTTTAAGAACAAAATATGCTTTTTCGAGAATGCAGGACACTAGAAAAAATTCCGGTGGTAGTTTCTCATGCTTTTGAACAACGTGTTCTTTGATAGTTGTGGCCAGTCTCTTGTTAGGAAGCTTGTTAGGAACCTGATGAATGGTTTTGGCTAGTAATGATATCTATATTAATATTATTAATATTAATATCAATACTGCTATTCTTAATAAAACATAAAGCTAAATTTATTTATTTAATTGCGACTATTTGGTAGAATTTCTTAAAAGTCTTTATTTACCTTTATTTTTCGTTATATTCTGAAGGTTCTCTGCAGCGTCCCTTCGGCCCCTAACTGCAGCCCCTTTCATTCCTTTTACTGTACCTCCGTTCAAATATTCTTTCTTCCATCACACATTTCCGTCCTCTCCTGACACTAGCGGATCCAGAAAAATTTCATGGTGGGGGGGCAACCAATTTTCATATTATACATACACACACATACACACACACACACACACACACACACACACACATATACATATATATATATATATATATATATATATATATATATATATATATATATATATATGTATTTCTTTAATATTTTTATTTTTCCCATTTTTATATTTATTTATGTTATTATTTAGATCTTCAATATTATTATTTCATCATTATTTTTCTGAGGGGGGGACGTGCCCCGGTGCCCCCGCCCCTCTCCTGGATCAGCAAGTGTCTCCTGACAATGTTTCACAGTGCAATTGCGAGGTGTTCCTCCTGTTACACCTTTAAAAAAAAACCCTTTTACTCTCAATTTTCCTTACAGCGCTGAATGACTTCGTAAGCTCCAGCGCTTGACCTTTGGCTTAAAGTTTATATTAAAAATCCAATTCTTTCGTCTTAGTAACCTTTTTGTTATTTCGATGATTTCTAAACATTTCGTAAAGTAAATAAACAGCGGGAAGCAGAACGAGACGTGTTGATAATTGTTCCGATTCTAACCACCGTAGTTCTCGTTTGAAGGAAGTCGCTCTTTCGGTATTACGTTTGTCTCTGGCTGAAATTGCCTGAGGGTAGTTGGACGGGCGATGATGGAGCTTACTTAGTACGTTACCAGATGCATGAATAGATACCTTATTAAGTTTAGGAACATTCAGAAGATTGATTGACTGGGTTTTGCTACAAACGATCTTCTGCATGCGTCAGTAATACTTGGTGTTTCATATATGAACTCTTATCCAATATGAAATTAAGTATATATATATATATATATATATATATATATATATATATATATATATATATATATATATATATATATATATATATATATATATATATATATATATATATATATATATATATAATATATATAATGTACAGTGTTTGAATTACCTGTTCCAGGTTTAGCTGGTGGAGAGTGAATAAGGATAATTCCTCCCTCTAGTGCTCGTTGTCAAATAATAACTGATTTGGCTTGTCAAAACGATTGCTAATTTCTAATGTAAATGATGCAGAGCTTAATATTCATTACATGACTGCAACAAGTACAAATTATCATAACGATATTTTATTAATTCCAAATGAATAGGTTTCATGATCTGAACAATAATAATTCCCTTTTAACTCCTCATACTTCTTCCTAATGAACACCTTAACATTCTTTGGAAGCTTGAATTTTCAGTCAATGGCCCCTTTGGTGGGCTTGTTCCATATGAATAGGTTTCATCTTCTGAGTAATAATAATAATAATAATAATAATAATAATAATAATAATACTGCTCATGTTAAACACCCCTTCTAGGGTCCATAAATTCAGTTCGTTATCTATGTATGTTTTGTTTCGTCTTCTTCGGTAAATTGCGTTCAGTTTATTTTCGTGAATTAAAAAAAATCCCTTTTAGCATATAACTGCTTCAGTTCTTCATTTGCTTCAGGACGTTTAACCTGTGACCTATAAAATAACGCCGAAATTATGAGACCGTCAGCCATGTGGTCCTGGTACGGGCTCTTGATCAATAACTGTACAAGGAACCGTTATGATCATCTTACTGAAATTACAGTGACTTGTTGTTCGCCTAACAGATATAATAGTCTGTCTTTCACATTCACAACTGACCCCTGATCCCCTTTACCTGCCGATAGCAACCAGATTCGCTGAACAGCAGAAGCATCAATATGCAATAAATGTTTTGCCTCGTTGTAGAACTTCTCCAGTTCCAGAGGTCCTTAAATTCCTCACACAACTGGACTGTGGAACAGCCTCCCCGAGGGTGTTGTGCAATTGGAACTTTAGAAGTTCAAGCGAAGATGCAATGCATTACTACCCTAATAAATTCTCCTTTCATTTTAATACATTTTTATCTATTTATCCATTTATTAACTTATTCCTTTTGTATTTCCCGTTACCTAGTCTTACTTCTTCGTAATGAACACCATACTATTCTTTGGAAGCTTGAATTTCAAGTCAGTGGCCCCTTTGGTGGGCTTGCTCCATATGAATGGGTTTCAGCCTCTGAATAATAATAATAATAATAATAATAATAATAATAATAATAATAATAATAATAATAATAATAATAATCTGTTTGCCTGTCCGTCTTTCTGCCTCTGACATACGTGACGAAAAACGACTAAAAAAGGATTTACATTAAAGGGAAGGTTCTTGATAACACAAATCCACAAATCTCCGGTTGATAACATAAAGGTCATGTCATGATTTCACCCTACCCGGGGCTTTCAGTAATACGCCAACTAGATTTATGTATGAATGTGTTACTTGCTCCACAAATGCTTGGGTAACCAAGGTTGTTGTATGACTGGGGATAGGATTCTTGCATTGCAATCTGCTGTGATGAAGAAATTTATAAAAAAATCTGAAGCTGCCTGCAGTTGTAAAGGACCTTGCCTTTTACTTTGCTTAGTTCAAGTTCCTAGGCTTATATCTTACGGTAATAATAATAATAATAATAATAATAATAATAATAATAATAATAATAATAATAATAATCATCATCAATCATCATCATCATCATCATCATCATCATCATCATCATCACCATATTATTATTATTATTATTATTAGGGAGGTTAGGGAGGAAACCTTCTTTGAGGGGAAATAGCCTTGAAAAATATTACTGTTACTACGGTATCAATTTTTATAGAGTCTGTTATTATTATTATTATTATTATTATTATTATTATTATTATTATTATTATTATTATTATTATTATTATTATTATTATTAGCCTATGCAGAGAAAAATAAAATCGTTCTCTAAAAATTGGTGCAAAATCTATATATTCTAACATCGTATGACAAAAATTGAAATTAAATTTATTCTAGCTAAACAGTAAGGATGTTCAAATTACCAGATTTTTAGAAATATCTAACTAATCCAAACCCGCTGTAATTACCCTCAACCACTTTCGTGAATTATCATCTGTAGCTAGCGCCAAGAGAAGACATTTATACACCCAATCGTCTGTGTGTCGAAAAAAAAAAAAACAGTTAATTTGGACGGTTCTGTAAAAACACGACAAAAAAAAATGGTCCGCGATGTGACTTAATGAAAAAATATGACTTCATTAAACGGCAAAACATTCCTGACATCACTCGGGCAATTTTCAAACTGTCGCTAATTGTTTGAGCTGAAACCATCAGGGTTTTTTCATACTTTTTTTTTTTAAATGGTTTACCTGATGAGCCTCGAGTGAAATATTAAAGGGAAATATTTTAACGGGTTTTCAGTTTTGATGTTGTTGATTATACCTCTCTCTCTCTCTCTCTCTCTCTCTCTCTCTCTCTCTCTCTCTCTCTCTCTCTCTCTCTCTTAATCTTCTGAATATATGCATAGTCAAGAAATGAAGAAATCGTTAGGGCTCTCTGCTTCTCTCTCTCTCTCTCTCTCTCTCTCTCTCTCTCTCTCTCTCTCTCTACTTTTCCAAATATAATGAAATTAATAGACCTTATTCTCTCTCTCTCTCTCTCTCTCTCTCTCTCTCTCTCTCTCTCTCTCTCTCAACTGAGTATGAAAAAATAAAGATGCATTCTGTAATAGGAGGCGACTTTTGGGTTTCAAATTAATGATAATTTTTAAGAAACAGAAAACAAAAGATATACTATCCGTGTTTATTTTTATTTAGTAATAATAACAAATCGTCTGATGTCAATTAAATACAAGGAGAAATTATAACTATATATATATATATATATATATATATATATATATATATATATATATATATATATATATATGTATATGTATGTATATATGTGTGTGTGTGTGTGTGTGTGTGTGTATACGTGTGTGAAACACGAGTAGTGTAATGTTGCTAAGCAACGATCATTTGTGACCGTTGAATTCTAGCACGCTCTGTCCACCCTCCACATCACTGAATTGTTGAACCAGAAATCATGATTAGGTCTAATCCAATGACTGTTGCCTGATGAATACTTTAGATAGAGAGGGAGAGATTTTTAAAATACATTTTAAATCTTTGATAGGTGTCTGATGTATAAGTCTACCTTTGATGGAGTGGAAATTCAATTAGGCTTACTTTATTTTTTTTATCGGTGTACACGAATACCACTGATAAGGAGGGAAAGGAATTAAATGGTGCATGCATTTTTTCTTCAAAACCTAAATAATGCATTTGATTGGGAGTACTTTCTTCACATCGGCCAGGTCGCTCCATTCTCCTTCTCTATGGCTGAACCCCCGCCCCACCCCCACCCGCAAGGGCTGCTCCGTCGCATGATAGCAGCACTAATGATATCGGTTATTTTAAAATTCCCCACCGACAAACGGAAGCATTAAAATGCATATGTTTATAGAACATTTACTGCTCAGAATGGCTTTTTGTTTCATTTCTCAAAATATTTCCGTAAACTCGCGTTACATCCGTGTATACATACATACACACACACACACATGTATATATATATATATATATATATATATATATATATATATATATATATATATATATATATATATATATATATATATATATATATATATATATATATATATATATATATATGTGCATATATATTTATGTGTGCATGTGTTTATGTGTGTAGGTGTAAGAATATTCCTTGAAAAGTGCTGACTCTTCAAAATATCTCACAAAGACAAATCCATACTTTTAGTTGCAAACATCCAGAAATCCTATTTCATACCGAAGGCTCACTTACAAATGTGGCTGATGGACCTTCATAAAAGATGAAGGATCTATTTTGGGTTGACCAGGTCGAGGTTAGCTGCGTTCATGAATATTATTTTTCGAAAATACGAATTTGGATGCGTAGGAGGGAGGTAGGGAGTATTCCTTGTCGGATAATAATAATAATAATAATAATAATAATAATAATAATAATAATAATAATAATAATAATAATAATAATAATAATAATAATAATAAAAGTAATAATAATAATAATAATATTTATAATAATAATAACAATAATAGAAGAAATGGTAATAATAATAATAATAATAATTATTAATAATAATAATAATAATAATAATAATAATAATTATTATTATTATTATTATTATTATTATTATTATTTTTTATTAACTTAAGCAAAGCCCCCAAAAGAAAATATTCTAACGTAAATAATAATAAGATTCAGAAAATTAGTAAAATATACTGTACGTACATACATAATATGTCAGTAATCTTAGATAAATAACTTTTTTTAATCTGTACATCAAAAATGACACGTAAAAAATTGCAGCACCAGTACATTATTTGGATCTGTAGTGTCTTGTTTGGACTAATATATATATATATATATATATATATATATATATATATATATATATATATATATATATATATATATATATATATATATATAGATACGTGGAGCATAATTTTATATTATAATGAACTGAACACTCCTGGCATCGAGAAAATGCGACATCTCGGCACCTAAACGTAGTATGCTGAATTCTGAGTCTTGCGGGACGATTGTCACACACTGATTCCAAACGCTTCGTCACTAAACGTCATATTGGATATTTTTAACTGAAACACAAGTGATGGAGGATGGCCAAACAAATTATTATACAATAGAAAGTTTACTCAAACTAAAGGGTTTAATTATAATCTATACTATATATACTTAGTATTTCGTATGCCCTTTAGACTGATACTAAAATGCAAATTTGAAATATAACTACATGCTTTTGGGTTAACCAAATAATAATAATAATAATAATAATAATAATAATAATAATAATAATAATAATAATTTAGACTCATACTAAAATCACAATTATATAGTAAATATATTACTATGTAAAAGAACCATATAATTGTGGATTTTTATTACTCATTGCTTTTGAACTATTAGCAAATAATAATAATAATAATAATAATAATAATAATAATAATAATAATAATAATAATAATAATAATAAAAGGAACCTGGAAAAGCTAGATGCCGAAGTAGCTCCAGGACTCATGCAGAAGAGTGTGCTACTAGAAACAGCGCACTTAGTGAGAAAAGTGATGGACTCCTGAGAAGGCAGGATGCTACCCGGAACCCCCCAACACTATAAAAACCACCCAGTCGAATAGGATGACTGTGATAGACAAAAAAAAAAAAAAATAAAAATAAATAATAAAAAAATAAAATATTAATAATAATTACGCTCTTGTGTCAGGTGAAAATGGTAATCTGTTTTCTCCAGATTTTCCATGCGAATGTCACATGTTGCTAAAAATAAAATCGGAACTGCATGGCCTGGTAATTATCGTAAAGAAAGCTCAAAGAAGGAAGACAAAGGCAATCAGAACAGTTTATGTAAAATGGTCAGACGCGGCGCATTGGAACGCTTGAGAAATCGTGTCAAATAGCTGATTATACAGAGAAAATACTGTATTACAGCAAAGGCCTCATTCTGTGATCAAATGAATTTCCTTTCTTTTAATCCCGTCGAGGAGGGAGACAGCGCACGAAGCACCACTAATATAATGGCCCATTCTATACTATAGGAGCCCAAAAGAGAAGGAATTCTTCTCATGCGATTCTGAAAGAGACCTTTCTTACAGTAAACGTTATATTGTTATTGTTATTATTATTATTATTATTATTATTATTATTATTATTATTATTATTATTATTATTATTATTATTTCAGTAGCTGAAACCTACTCACACGGAACAAGCACACCAAAGGGGTCACTGACTTGAAATTCAAGCTTCCAAAGAATGTTGGTTTCAACCTCCCACCGCAGACCCCACACTGCAGCAGCAATTGATCATCATACAGAGCCAGTGATTTTTCATCGCCTTGGGGGAGACGCGAACCTGCTACATCTGAGTGGTATGCCACGACACTAACCACTATACCAGCGGACATTTGAGAATATTAAGAGAATAATAATGTTCGTACTATTTTTTGTACTAAAATTTCAGCAAATCAACTTGTACTATGTCTGATCATGTTCATTCTCAGGCAAATCTGGATGAGCCGATCATTCAAAACGTTTTCCGTCCCGCCTAGAAACCTTCACAGGAGAAAAGCAGCTCTCACACTATATTCAGATACGCCATCCAGTCCAGAATTAGCTTGCAGATATCAGAAACAAGTTGCCAGCTAATGCTCTTGACACTGTCTACTCCACCTTGACATTAATGCACTTGGTCTAAGGATGTTCATGTTACGGTCCCTGAGTGAAGAAAGATTACATTCTGGGCCTTTAAATAGTCCACAACAGCATAGCTAGTAATATTGCTAATAAAATAATGACCACAAAGTGGAGTTTGTTTTTAGGAAACGGGCTGTAAGGCAGGTGATGTCAAGTAAAGTGGGTTGGGGGCAGAGGGCAGCAATTCAAAGCCACAGATGGCCGCATCATCTACTGCCACCTACTCTGAGAGGGCTGGAGCCACACCACGCCTGCTCATAGCTTTTTTCTTTGTTTCATCTTGACTGGCATTTTTCACTAGCATAGTTCTGGCGTATAATGCTCTCCGTTATTGGTTTACCCTTTTCCAAATAGTTTACCTTGATAAAACCCTCAGATTTCCATAACGCGGTTTTCATTGTGTAATTGTGTATCGATATTTCTATATATATATATATATATATATATATATATATATATATATATATATATATATATATATATATATGTATATATGTATATATATATATAATATATATATATATATATAAATATATATATATATATACCGTTTAATATCCAATTCACTTTTCCGAAATATCACCGAAGGGAATTATGACTGATAAATTAATTATTCGGTACCTGAAAGTCTTTGATACGTACTGCCTCGCGTTTGAGTCTTCCAGGTACCTAATCATTTCTCAATTAGGATCCCCCCTTTGGTGCTATTCCCAAAGAAGGGCGAACTGGATATTAAACGGCATTTATAGCTTAACGTTTGTGTATATAAAATGTCACGGTGGTATGATTAATATATATATATATATATATATATATATATATATATATATATATATATATATATATATATATATATATATATAATATATAAATCAAATCAAGGGCATAACTTCAGTAGTCATGTATAGGTCAGTCATCGCAGTGTTTAGTTCCTACTGTCGCGGGCGATTCACAGATGGCAGCACGAGTCAAGACTCGGTAAACATTTGCTCTTTGGAATCCTTGCTTCAGCGGCATGCCAGATTCGCTCTAAAGACGGAGTCAAGGTTTTTGGGTGAGAGGCTTTCGCTATTAGTGGTCTCGTGATAACAAGTGTACGGCCGGTGAAAAATCTTTGTGTTTTCGGTCGTGACTTTTGTGCATAAGAAGGAACTGAAGGTAATTTTCAATGCTGCTTTTACGTTCTTGGTGAAGTTAAATTTTTTGGTTGCTGGTTTTTGTTTTATACTGTTTTAGGAACGAACGTGATGTAGATGTAGCTAATCGGCGTAATAAAGCTGTTTGATTATAGGTTTAAGGGTTTTACTTGGTTGACTAATTAAGGTCCAGGTTTGGAAGCTTTTGTTATTTTGAGGTCACTGACTTTATATTTTGAACAATGTGGATGCTAAAGTTTAATCTGTTGTTAGTTCATTTTGATCTTTTAACTTAAATTTTCTCCAGATTGGTACTTGTTTCATTGCAAGTTAAGTTTCTAGGAGTTCTGTGCTTTTCACTAGTCTTTATGTGGTTGTGGTTTGTGACAAGTTAACGGTGTTTAGGATGAATGGACGTTCCGTATACTTGCCCTATTATGTCCCGCGCTTTTAAGGAAGCTTTAAATCGGGGGAACAACGTATAGTTCAGCTATAGCGTTAAGCCTCTAAGGAAGCTCTAAATCGGGGGAACGTAGTTTTTATAGTGTTAAACTTTTAAGGAAACTTAAGAGTTTATAGTGTCTAAGCTATAGTGTTAATCACTGAAACGATTTATTGCTTAGGGTATTTGACCGGTTAGGCTGATGTACTATACATCTGTTTCAAAGTCAACATTTTTCTGTTTGAGTATTTTCTGGATTTTGCTTTGAACTTTTATTCTGCCAGGATCTTGTTAATGGGGAAAACTACTTCGAGAAGCTATTTTATGGGATTTTTCATTAGTCAGTTTTGACAATTTTCTAAGTATTTTATATCAATTTATAGGCTATAATTGTAAATGTTAAGCTATTCTAACGTAATGCTGTGCAATGGAGAATGGAATTGCCTGTGAGCTTCCAGTTGTCTCGTATGGTGGTAGTTATTGGAGCTGTATGTTTAGCCGTTGTTGAACTTTTGTTTCCGCTACAGTTTGACAGATGGTTAGTCATTTAGATTGTTTTTATCGTAGGTTTGTAGGTTTTTTGTGGGTTTTTAGGTAAACATTTAAGTTGATAAACGGCTATCTGAGTTCTCGAATATTGACTGTGACTAGTTTAACTATCCATTTTAGCTTAAGAGCTAGAGACTTAAAATTTCATAAAGCTTGCGTAGTTTTAATATAACCAAACATTAGACAAAGCATTAGACAAAGTATTTTAATTACTAGTCATAATCCGTAGTCTGAGTCATACCTAGTGATAGCATACTATTTTACTTTGATCGTATGTAGAGGAAGTAATTATAAACTTAAGCTGTGGAAAATATTCTTGAAACATTGAGTTTACTGAAATGTGAACATGAAATACTCTTATCTGAACTTGGATCATTTGTAGATGCAAGTAATTCTTAACTTGCATAAGCTGTGGAAAATGATCCTGAAACAAGATTCTACTAAAATTTTCAAAATGATACTTTTAACTGCTGTTTGTCGCGATTGATGTAGACTTATCATAACCTCTCCTGCTCAGGAAGGACGCTTGTTAGGCTTAGTACAAGGCTCGTTTGCGTAATTTCCATTGGACTGGTAATGGTTTTTGGATTAGAAGGGGTCCAAAAAATTTTAATTATCCTGAATCTTAGAATAAGAATTTATCGTAGTGCGCGTATAGGAAGAATAAGTAATCTAATAATGCAACATTCTGAAGGTAAATTCTAGGATCTTTCAGAAATGCAGTCCTTCTAAACATTGACAAGAAATCCCTCCCCCCTTTTTTTGGTTTAAGAAACCAACTAGAACAATACTTAAATTTTCCCCTCCCCTATTTTGGGGTAATGAAATTGTAACTGTGGTAATGAAATGACAATTTTAGATTTTGTCCTTCGTCAAATAGTCTTCTAAGAAGTGAAAGTAAACCCTGATTTTGATGAATCATGGTTCTGAGGATGACAGGTAGACTTGGATGCATGTTTTAAAATATTCATCTTTGGATTGCTAGCTAGGAAAACGCTACAAAAACGTCAGTAGGCTTTAAAGTATTTTTGTACTTTTTAAGCCTTATAACAAATCGAAGATTTACTAGCTTGCGAATATAGTTTATAATTAAGAGCTTTATAGCAAAGACTGAAATCTGGCGAGGGTTTTGTAAACCTACAGAATATCAAACTGCGTTATGTGGAAGGTTACTGAAGCAGTTTGCCATTTAATTGAAATATACGAAAAAATTAAGTGTTAGATGAATAGAGCGGTTGTGCTTTCTAATGAATAGTTTGTTGCTCTCTAATTGGTATGAAATTCAATGTTTTTTCTCTAAAATTGCGAAAGTCAGATTTTCTAGCAAGTCTGCTTAAGCTTGGTTTGTTGAGGTGGAAGATGGTTCAAATAATAATTTCTAAAGATTCCTAAATTTAAGATTATTTCTTTCCCCACAGATGATTGTGAAGGTTGTGGTGTTTTCGTTGATCCTTGGCCTTGCGATGGGAATGCCTGATCAGGGAACGAAGACAGTCCACGATAGTCTTGAGCCCAATGACGATGATGCCGGGGACTGGGTAGCTGTTGGAGAGCTGGTTTATGTAAGTTCTGAGCACAGATGTGCTTACTAGGGCCCCAGTTTCATATTTAATTTTAAATGGGTAGCTGTTGGACAGTTGATTTATGTAAGTTCTGAGCAAAAATGTGCTTACTAGGGCCCCGGTTTCATCATGACTTTGTTAGTGGGTAGCTGTTGGAGAGTTGGTTTTTGAAAGTTCTGAGGGAAAGTGGGCTTACTAGGGCCCCAGTTTCATATTGTATTTGTAAGTGGGTAGCTGTTGGATAGTTGATTTATGCAAGTTCTGAGCAAAAAAATGTGCTTACTAGGGCCCTGGTTTCATATTTAATTTATAAGTGGGTAGCTGTTGGATAGTTGATTTATGAATGTTCTGAGCAAAAATGTGCTTACTAGGAGCCTCAGTTTTATACCGAATATGTAAGTGTTAGTCTTTAATTGGCGTTAAAAGTTTAATATTTAGTTGCAAAGGTTTTAAAGTTACATTAAAAAGGTGTAAATTTAAGGATTTAAGGTCAGTGATAGTAAATTCTTGAGTGAACTGTTACTGGTGAGTCTTAATGGTGTATTTCCCTTCCCCTTCCAGGACGTTAACGTGACTACTGCTGACGGCACAGAGGAAGCCTTGCAGGATGCCAATGACCCAATGATACTCTCAGATGACCTGTGCCACTCGCTTATGAACGCTTACAGCGATATGCCTGAACACTTTAGTAGCACAGTGGCTGATATGAAACTGGACCAACCATCTTTGCTTGGTTATGCCAGGTGCTTTAGGACAAGGTGAGCAGGTCTTATAGTTCTAATGACATCTAATTTTGTGGTAACCTGAACTAATAATCAGAAAGGTTTGAAAGGTTGAGCCAGTTAGTGTGGTAACTTTCATAAATTAGTGTAAACTTTAATCAGATTTAAGTTGCTTTGGAAGTAACTTCCACTAAAAAGTTTCACAATTCTAAAATGTTACTAACATGTAATTTATGAATATTTAACTCTAACCCCCACGTAATTAAAAACTGAATTGACCTTCACTGTAATTGAAGTCACGTAACTTTAAAATACTCAAATTGAATTGCTTTGGAACTATTAAGTTTCAAAATTCTAAAATGTTATACTTCCATGTAATTTATGAATCAATCTTTAACTTTGCACCCCCACGTAATTAAATCTAAATTGACCTTCACTGTAATTGAAGCCACGGAACTGTTTCAAATATTCAAATTGAATTCCAGAGTTGGTTTCACTAACTGAACCCATGAAATTGTTGTAAATTGTCAAATTGAATTCCACTGCCTATTTTCACTGAATCCATAAATTTGACTTTTAAATCTGTAAAGTAGATTCCACTCATCAGAAACACTCTCAATAAGTTCCATGAATTCCAGTGCTATGATTTACTAATTGAATTGCAGCGTGGTTAGATCATTTAAATATCTACTGCTGAACTGGACTAATTTGAGTTTCTGAATTTCCAGGTATGGCATAAACTACATTTGTCGAGGACCACTATACATAAACTACCAAGGCTACAGGTACTGCTGTGGCAACCCCAGGAGACTTCCTATTCTTACAAGAAGGGGGAACTTCATCAGATGCAGGTGCCCCTTTTAAAGGAGTCTTGGTGCATTAATCTAAAGTGTGAAGCATTGTAAGCTCTTGTAAATAAAAATGTAGGATTTATACTTTTCACTAGCTTCTTGAACCTCTGATGGCTGTATGAGTATTCTAAATAAAGGGTTGACTTGTGACATCTTGGAATCATTCTTTCAGTATATGAAATAATTGTCATTAATACAAAGTACATGTAAAGTTTTCTTGCATTTAGGTTATTCAGGACTAAAAGCAAAACTAGAGCTTTTGAGTTTCTAGAGCAACCAAAGTGCTTTCTAAGGCTTATATTGGTGTTGAGAAACGCTGGAGGAGGTTGGGTGGTGTTGAGAAACGCTGGAGGAGGTTGGGTGGTGTTGAGAAACGCTGAGAAACGCTGGGGAGGTTGGGTGGTGTTGAGGTTGGGGAGGTTGGGTGGTGTTGAGAAACGCTGGAGAAGGTTGAGAAACGCTGGAGGAGGTTGGGTGGTGTTGAGAAACGCTGGAGGAGGTTGGGTGGTGTTGAGAAACGCTGGAGGAGGTTGGGTGGTGTTGAGAAACGCTGGAGGAGGTTGGGTGGTGTTGAGAAACGCTGGAGGAGGTTGGGTGGTGGAGGAGGTTGGGTGATGTTGAAAACGCTGGAGGAGGTTGGGAAACGCTGGAGGAGGTTGGGTGATGTTGAGAAACGCTGGAGGAGGTTGGGTGATGTTGCCTAAAGCCTGTCCACACTATCGGGCACTGCCCGACGGGCAAACACCGTTCCCATAACCCGTTCCGCTATACATACCAACCGAGTATGGAGCCAGAACGATGCGATTGTCTGGTAACACTGCTTCAGAAGCGAGAGAAAATCTAAACAGCTGGAAGTGCCCGTCGAGCATGGCCGCTAGTGAGGACAGGCTATTACTGTAACTACCGCCTTATAAGCTGGTTACGAAACCGGTCTCAATGACCCATTGAACGAGAAATGCTAGGCTATACGGGAATCTGAGATTAAGACTGTTTTAGTTCAAATTTAGTTGAAGGCCAGTAGTGTTTGGTGTGGAACTACGAGGAATAAACCTGAAGTACAAAGACTGCATCTAGTAACGCTTACGAAAACAGTGTAATAAGCTGTGTAATTAAGTGTTTAGCATTAAAACAGGATTTTTTAGTACACGTGACTTAATTGTTGACAAGGAACCCATCCTTAAATCAATAGTGAGAATTAGGATTTCCTGAAGTCTGGGTGACTTAATGACTGACATGGTCCCAATCCATTTATAAAGTGATCCCAATCAGTTAACAAAGTGTTCCTCTGAGTTGAGTGTAGCCTAGTCTAAAGATGTAATTTTCCGGTTGTGAGAATTTTGATGCATTGTGAATTGCGATAAGCAGTTCCTCTGTGCTTCAATTGGAGGATGGCCTACAATGAACTAACCACCTTGGCAGGCCGTGGCATAATTGCTGTGGTTTCCCGAGTAAACTGGATTTGAACCCGGCGTGGCTGCTGAATGCCGTGGCATAAGATACTTGAACTGTAAGTTATGTTTACGACAATTTTACGACAATTTTTTTTTTTAGAGTAACTTAACCCACTTGTCATACTGGAGTTTTGTGATCCATATTCATAAGAATTACGAACTAAGGAAATTTTTATTTTAATATTTTTCTTGTCTGCTTAAGATATTTGCAGGATATTTGAAGGTAATTGCTAGTTATTTGCTAGATATTTTAAGGTAATTGCAGGAAATTTTAAGGTAATTGCAGGATATTTTAAGGTAATTGCTGGATATTTTAAGGTAATTGCAGGTTATTTTAATTTCTGGGAGTCCGTATGTTTTGATCAGGCGTTCTTTCAACATAAAGTGCTTACTCTGCTTAATGCAAAAGTCGTCAGTGAGGTTTTTGTGAATGCTTAAGTACGGTTAGAATGGTGGTTTGTGTAAATTATTTTCACCCTACATCTATAAATGAGCAATAGAGGCACAGCATTTTACCTTTTTAGAAAGGGCTCGGCCACTGCTTAAGACTAGTTTGTAGTTTAAAGCGCTCTAAATACATTTCGGCCAGGCCATGTCCACGGCAAACTGAAGTGGCGAGTCTGGAACGGACATATTTCTCGCTTTTGTCTGCAGACAAAGTTTGGTCATGTGGACGGAGCTAAATACTGAAGAAAACGTGCGTAGTGTCGAAGTTATAGTAGAAATAAGTTTATTTTACAGCCACCCGCCCCCCAGAAAAGAAAAAAAATTGAGGGTTCCTCGTGATTGCATTAGTCAAGGCTTGATTTCGGACGTATCCTGCATGTGTTCGGTAAATGAACTTGGTCACTGTAGCATTCAGTAGAACGCGCCACTGGTTGCTTGCTGCGTAGTTGAGAACAAGGTTTTTGCATGTACAGTAGAGTTTGTATAGTACGGG
This sequence comes from Macrobrachium rosenbergii, assembly GCF_040412425.1. Taxonomy (NCBI): domain Eukaryota; kingdom Metazoa; phylum Arthropoda; class Malacostraca; order Decapoda; family Palaemonidae; genus Macrobrachium; species Macrobrachium rosenbergii. The sequence goes on along the minus strand of NC_089787.1, from coordinate 16,864,934 downwards.
CCTGATAATTTGTGCAGGCACTTTCAGGTGCTTTGTAAATTTTGCCTGAGAAGGTTTGAACACTAGATACAAAACATTGGAGCCGAAACCCGATTACAGTGTGTCTGGGCGAATGCCATTGTGTCTGGGAGGATTCTTAATACGAAGGTATATTAGAGTATAGTGTCTTACTCAAGATCCAAACCCTAAAAAATTATAGCCAAATAAAGGCCAAGAGGTATAATTAATTTGCTCTTGGTAAAAACAATTGGGTTGTTATTGGTACAGGTGCCTCAAAGAATTCCTTTACCCCCTACCCTTACGCTTTTGTGAAAATGGTATGGTAAACACCGCAATGAAAGCATATTCGTCTTGGAACGACGGACGTGAATGGTCGAGCTGTTGGCATGCCAATGCTCACTGTAGACAATATGTTAATGATATACGAATAATGGTTCATATAACAAGTGAAATGGGTCGTTGTTAAATAAATAGAAAACTAGTATAGTAACAGGGTAATAAAAATAGCAATGGTAACAATCATATACAGGTGTGGCAGGCGTTCGCCGAAGTCCAATTTTAGTTCATAATAGATATTTGGGATCAATTCAGAACATTATTTGAATGGAAATACGCTTTCGATTTACATAATCCATCAATTTATTTCAAGACCTATAAATATAAGTTCATAGGGGCAATTATGATAGTCATTGATATGATACGGAAGGTTTGGGGAAAAATAGACAACCCGATGTATAAAGGAACAAATATATCCAGTTCATCACTATTTTATTTTTTTATTCCAAGATGGAAATTTCTCTTGCCTGATGGTCTTTGTATCAGTGGTAGATATGGTTGCGCACCCATAAATTCACTACTTTGATATGATGGGAGAGAGAAACTGAACTATGGTTGGGTTTATTGTCTGACAATTTCGTTGGTAGTGTTAAACAATGCTGTATAAACATTTTATAACACCTGTTGTATAACTATGTGATTGTATAATCAGATAAGTCCGGTGGTGGTGTGTCTTCGTCAATACTTCTTACAATACGGTGAATGACCTATTGGGTCTTAGTGCTTGGCCTCAAGCCTCGACCTGGTATTTTAATCTAATTTTTCGGGCCAGCCCTATGAGAGCTGAAGGTCAGATCAGTGGTCTGGTTAAACTACTATAATAATAATAATAATAATAATAATAATAATAATAATAATAATAATAATAATAAATAAGAATAAGAATAATAATACGGTTAGGGCGTGAAACAAGTTATTGAAGTCAAACCGTTTCCTGGATCTCGTTCAATATTTAAAATTACCCTCCACATGCGACCTAACAAAACATCACTTAGAAATCATCAATCGTATTTTCATCTTTATGAAAGTAAATTTCACGATGATTTTACTTCCTTTGTGCGAAGTAGCACGCGCTCTGAAGCCTTCTGTACTTGTCAGTTTTTACGCGGCCTTATAAAGAACACTGGCTGCTTGAGGCGAATTATCCCTTCATCCCCCTTTTACCCAATTCCCCCCGAACCTCCTTTCATTACTATGGGGTCATAAACGTCCGATCATTCTTCCTCAAAGGGAGACACCTGTCTAGCTGAATTGTTCCTCTCGACTTCCCTACTTTTAAGGTTATATGCTCTGAGCTTTCTCCGCAGGAGGTTAGTGTCATCAGTGCCCCTGACGCGGTGCACTGTAGGCATTACGTTAAGTTCTTTGCAGCGACCCTCGGGCCCTTAGCTGCAACCCCTTTCATTCCTGTTACTACACATCCGTTCATATTCTCTTTCATCTTACTTTCCACCCTCTCCTAATAATTGTTTCATGGTGTAACTGCGAGGGTTTCCTCCTGTTACAATTTTTAAGCCTTTTAACTCACAATTTCTCTTTCAGCGCTGAATGACCTGATAAGTCCCAGTGCTGGGCCTTTGGCCTAAGTTTTATATTCCATTCAATATGTTCGGATCTTTATCTGGTATTATGTTCCTGGTGTCACCACACCTGTGTATTCGTAGGACACCTTTAAGTAGTGTGTTCTCATTTGAAAGTGTCGTAACGCACAAAGGGAAACCAATAGATTAAGAGCATTATTATCACAAGCGTTGTAAGGCGCTGTTGAAGGAGGTCTGAAGCTTAGTCTGGATATCCGAGTTCTATCAAACCAATAGATTGTAGACTCACTCACAGACGGTTTGTGACTTCTTTTAAATTAGCCACGAGGAAAGTAATTGTAGCACAGTAGGCTTCATCAGATCAGAGGAATTCACAAAAAATATAAGAAAGCATAACCTTTTTTTATTATAGCGAACCATTTAATATAGTGAATGTATAATTCAGCATGCCTATATGTTGCCTATAGGCCTATCAGGTAAAATCTAAATGATTATTTTTCTAGGCCGTACGTTTCTGGGCCTTTGGTCAATCTTCAACTCCCTATTTCCAGACGCCAAGACACAGAGATTCCTCGAGAATTGAGGTATGAAAATCTGTTTTATAAAAATAATAGAAGTTGAGAAACCTTAACTAGATTTCTAACCAATTTTCTCCCAGGCGCTGAACAGCAGCAGTTTAACAGAACTGAAACTTGTATTTCGCAGTTTTGAGATTTCTCGCAACCTCTCTCATCGTTAACTTCGAAAGTTATCTTTTCGCTACAGCATGATTCATTCTCCGCCGATTTCGAGTCAGTCACCTCGTATTTTATACTGTATATATAACCATCTTGTCTTGTTATTAACCTGACGTGTATTCGATGTGCACCAAGTTAGAACCAGAACTGGGACACACGTCAGTAACTTGTCTTCCCATCTTTGTGTATTTCCTGTAGCGGGCAAACTCGTGCACTCAACAGTCGAGGAATTAAGCAGGAATAAAAAGTGGGCGAGTTAATCTATGCCACTGAAACCAGCCCCTCGGAGAAAGTCATGTTAGAGAAAAACACACTTAATCTACAGTATTCAGTGGTGATGAACCGAAACTTTCGCTTGAAAAAAAAAAAGGGGGTTGTCGATAAACAGGTTGGGTATCAATTAGCCGTCGTGATGTAGTTGCAGTTGGAAAACCGGAGAAGGTTATATAACTTTAGATAAAGTTTTGAGTTTCGAGGAAGTTTTCCATCTGTTAAGGAAATGCTTGTGTTTATGCATTGCTCTGCACGCCTTGGCGTAATGTGTACTTTTCATACTAAGAGAGTAACATTTATCTCATGAATTCTCCCTCTCCTCGTGCCGTTTCTGTTGTAAACAGCAACCAGACTGCTGTAAGGTTGCTTTATAAATCGATCGTACACACCACCAGATGCCAACATACGTATGATCGCTTGTTTAAGGCAAGAAAGGAACTGTGCGATACACAAGTTTGTGTATATTCTAATTTAAATTCCAAAGTAATACGGTTCATTTTCTCCAGTTGCTTAAAATAACCAAAGTAATTATATACAAGGCAGAAATATTTACACATGAATAGGTACAGAGGTGTTTTCCCTTGAAGTCTTGGAGAGTTCTTGACCAGACATTTACATGAACATGTATTTCTCATGTTCCCAAAGTCAAGGATAGGAAATCATTTGCTTTCACATCGATATTCCAAACTACAATCAAATGGCATTTTAGTCAAAAGAGCTATATAATCAAAGCACTAGGTTTTCTTATGTATATATGAAATGTTATAAAGCAAGCACTGAGGCATTTTCAGCCATCCAGCGTTTCAGACAGTGACAAGAGGGAGTAGAGTGGTTGGACAGCAACGTTGAAGGGAGGAAGGGGAACGGAGGTCAAGTAAGAGGCTAAAGAGTGGGTGCATCTGAGTGCCGAGGGAACGCAGCAAACAGCCTTTAGTGATGCCTACAGATCGAACTAGGAATTTGTCACAAAAATCATCCCAGTATGAAAGGGAATCAACAAGAAACTCATTAATTCTGAACCTAAAGCAGTCTCTTCTATTTTCTTTGATGGTTATCGACGACCAACACTTTCACTCATTCATTAATCAATTAGTGACTGTTAACATAACGAGGTCTTTGCCTCGTTACTCATCTTCGTATACAGGGCATTTACATTTGATGAAGCTCTCGCTCTTCGACAGGATGGGCGTGTTTTGCGAAGGCTGGCAACAAAATATGTAGGACCTGTACCTGACGTGGGCTTCCGGACACACTGTTTTGACATTCCATCTGAAAGTGGAAATATTAGGTTAAATTTCAAGATAATACGAATGACAAATCTAAATTCAGTGCCACTGGGATACTGATGGACTGATCACCTTTGGTCAAGATCTCCATTCAGTAAGGGTTAGGCAATTTATTTTTGAGTTTTTATGATTATTCAGGGAAAGGTTTGCCGTCAAGAACTGTTACTACTGCATTTCTTTGAACACTACAGTATATAATAATTGTTTATTCAATCGCATTTCTGTTTAACATTCTTTCTGCTAACTTTAGCTCTGTCCAAGCATTTAGTACTCTGGTGGCCTATCCGGATTATAACTGCGCTCCACTTGCGCGCATGCGTACGATTATTCCCATTTTGGAAGATCCTTCACCTACCTTGATCTGAAGCAGCTTGAATATTTGACAACACGAGTCAAATTAAGCGGATGGTCCAGTTTCAGGTCATCCAGGGCCTTGGGATTCTTCTCCAGTTTCATGAGAAGGGCCGGACACAAATCTTCGGAAAGCATTGGAGGATCCCCTGCGTCTTGTAGGACCTCCTCGGGATCTTCTACTGCTGTGATGTTATCGAAGTCCTGTTGAGGAAGTCTTTCGGGTTAAAGCTGTTCAGGTTATTCGGTTTTAAGTGTTAAGGAAGTCTTTTAATTGTTTATAAGGTCCTTTAAGGGTGTGCCCAGAAAAGTTAGCAATCAGTTACACACATATCACAAACGGGTTGAAAACAAGTCAGTGACTGTAGGTGGGGAACTGATCTTTGGCAAACGCTGGACAATCGTAAGAAACTGTGGTTACGGCTACCAATATCATTCAATATATTCGTGATGTGTGTGCGATAAATCGCCGACGTGTGCTTTAATTCTTTTACTGCAATGTGGACGGATCCAAATGATTAGAGTTGAATTTCATCTTTCCCTCCACACCCCTCTCTCCAAAACCTCAGCAACCTACTGTCCATTCGTCATACTTCAGACTGATGGGAATTTCTACAGACCACAATTCACTAAGAGAGAGAGAGAGAGAGAGAGAGAGAGAGAGAGAGAGAGAGAGAGAGAGAGAGAGAGAGAGAGAGCTACTTTAAGTTTGTGCTACTTCGGAATGCAACAGACTTTTGCACAGAATTTACCTGAACAAATTCACCAACAAGTTCCCACGTTAAGTGTTCATCAGAGTCCATGAGGTTTCCGTCTTGTGGGTGTGCAGGAAGAGAGCTGGAGAAGTCACTGGAAAACTCACTGGTGTTGTCAGGCGCAGTCACCACAGATCCGATCACCATCAGCGGCAGCATCCTCAAAGAGAAGGTCATCTGGAAATCAAATGACCTACACTGGGTTTTATTCATTCACGCTGGAGTCAAGATATTCTCGATGTCAATCGTTCTGGTTTCCCCGTGAGCGGTTAGTGTCGTCAGTGTACCTCATGCGATGCACTGTTGGCGTTATTTAAGGAATGGAATATGGAACTGACGCCAAAGCCACGCGCTGGAACGTTTGAAGGGAACGTAAGTTATTCAGCACTTAAAGGGAAATTGAGGTAAAAAAGTTTGAAAGGTGTGACAGGAGGAAAACCTCAAAGCAGTTGCACTATGAAACAATTGTTAGGAGAGGGCTGAAAGAAAGATGGAAGAAAAATCATATGGATGGAGGTATAGTGAAAGGAAAGAAAAGGGTTGCCGTTGGGGGACGAAGGGCCGTTATAAAGAAGATTTAGTAATGCCTACAGTACATCGCATGAGGTGCACTGACGGCATTGCCCCCCCTTTAGGATGTAGGCATTATCCAAAGTTCTTTGTAGCGTCCTTTCGGCCCTAGATGCAACTCCTTTCATTCCTTTTACTGGACCTCCGCACATATTCTCTTTCTTCCATATTACTTTCCTCCCTCCTAAAAACAGCTTCACAGTGCAACTGCGAGGGCGTCCTCCTGTTGCGACTTTAAAATCTTCGTACCGTCAATTTCCCTTTGAGCACTGCATGACCTTATAGGTTCCAGAGTTTGGCCTTTGGCCTGAATTGTATATTCCATTCCATTCCTCATTTAGGTTTACCAGAATGATTGATCAAAGATTTAATTTGGCAAGTCCGGGTCTAGATGTGACAGCTTCATCAGAATGAATTCCATCTTCAAAAGCCAGTTTACCGTTGTCCCAGAAGGCCTTGATCATTTTTTCTCCTAAACGTGAGTTTATTGTCATTAACATGAACTTAAAACCCATCAATCATGAGACCCCATACATCTAGTTATCACTACTGTTGAACTAATAAGTTTGGCTTATTTATAAATCAAACTTTTTGCGTAGCAGCCTTCAAATCACTGCCTCTAACAACCAGAGGGTATTTTGTAGCAAAATGCTTAACTTCACCTTTTGCCTTGTAAACAATGTAGTGACGAAATTCCACCTTGAAGAGAGACTTAGTCCCCAAGAAAACCCTGATAATCCAAGTTGATATAAGTGAGAGAACAGATGCTTCAGCATTATATAATACGCGCGAACAAGCAATCTTGATTTGTTTCAAATTTTTACCACTTATTGTACAACCAATGAAATAAAAGCACAGCCTAACGTCACAGAAAGCATAATGCTTATAATCCTAAATGCTCAGAGATTACACAAGTGCTGAAGATAACTGCCTTCTAACGAAAGAAAAGTTGTGGGTACAAAGTCTTAAGACCAACCTTTTATAAACTTGGGAAAAGATTCTTCTGCAAGAGAAAGTGCAAACGGATAAGCAAAGCCATGATCTCAAGTCACGAGCTAATACCATTTATGCAAATTGAATCCAGGTAAAAACTCACAGGAAAAAAAGTCACAGAGAAAAGTCACAGGAAAAAATTACAGAAAAAAGTCACAGGAAAAAGGGCACAAGAAAAAAGTCACAGGAAAAAAGTCACCTTTGCGGCGTGTTCAGTACAAGCCCGTTGGGGATGACGGTAGAAATATAAACAAAAGACTGTCAATATCATAAAGATAATGAACCCCAAGAAATATTATGAATTTTTTCCCCTTTGACTTTATTGCCTGCCATCATAAATTGATTCGACTTTTTTTCCTGTGACTTTTTTTCCTAGCCAAAATTGTGACTTTTTTCCTGTGACTTTATTACCGGCCACCACGCAAATTACATCGTTCTGCTGCCATCACTTTCGTGATTAGCCAAGAGACGTATTTCAGAAAGATACTTGAAGCAACCTTTATTATACTAGAAAGCGCCGGATGCCTCTTTTCCTTAACGGTGTAAATCATCCTGGAATCGAGGTATGATTGAAGTAGAAGCCACATTATTATTATTAATGCGCTTTGATTTATATCTTAATAGTTAATGTAAACTTCACCGATGAATGTCCAATATATTCTCTCGTTCATTTATGTCGACGGCTGACATCGAAGCCAATGACTAAGCTTTTTAACAAGACAATACCACTCAACGAACACTTACCTTTCATAAATATTCGTATTTTATTTCTCCCAGCTGAAACTACCACAATACAACGTGATTTTTTGTTACACTTTGTTATACCACAGCTTTGTACCAGAAACTCAAAACCTGATTTTGTGACTAAATACGTAATATCTCTTTGTAAACAAACAAAGGATTAGAACAAGGATTTTCGAGTCACAATTCCCGGAGTTAGTGGTGGCGCCTTCTGGCTTGCAGAGTGGCGTTCATTTATTATCAGGAGGGTCTTCATTTGTCCTAATCTTTTTTAAAGATTCATAACAAGAAATTATTATGCAATGGTAACAATCATATTCAGTCCTAATTAACTATACATCGTCAACGTTCGGTACATTCGGGTGTGGCAGCGTTTGCTGAAGTCCAACTTTATTCATAGTAGATATTTGGGGTCAATTTCAGAACATAATTATTTGAATGGAAATACGCTTTCGATTTACATAATCCATCATTTTATTTCAAGACCTATAAATATAATCTCATAAAGGCAATTATGATAGCCATTGATATGATACGGAAGGTTTGGGGAAAAATAGACAACCCGATGTATAAAGGAATAAATATGTCCAGTGCATCACTCATATTTTTAATTTTTTTTATTCCTAGATGGAAATTTCTCTTGCCTGATGGTCTTTGTATCTGTGGTAGATATGGTTGCACGCCGATAAATTCTTTACTTAGATATGATGGGAGAGAGAGACTGAAATATGGTTTCGTTTATTTTCTGTCAACTTCGTTGGTATTATTAAACAATACTATATAGACCTTTTATAACACCTTTATAATGACATCAGGGACTCATTTTATTAATGTTGTATAACCATGTGATTATATAATCAGATAAGTCTGATTTTGTTGCGTCTTAGTCAACACTTCTAACAATATGGTGAACGACCTATTGGGTTCTAGTGCTTGGCCTCCAGCCTAGACCTGCTATTTTAATCTAATCCTTCGGGCCTGCCCTATGAGAGCTGAAGGTCAGCTCAGTGGTCTGGTTAGACTGCTTTAATAATATAATAATAACAATAATAGCAATGCGGTGAGGGTGTGAAACAAGTTACTGAAGTTAAACCAATTGTTTTATGGATCTCGTTCAGTATTTAAAATTACCATCCACTTTTGACCTAACGAAACATCAATTAGAAATCATCAATCGTATTTTCATTTTTGTAAAAGTAAATTCCATGATGATCATTCGCAGAATAGTAAGATATGAGTTCATGACACTGGTAGTTCGAGAATTTATCCGTTGTCAAAGACCCACTTGACAACGGAATTACCCTAGGGATGTAATTAAGTGCTTCGTAAGATATTTCACTTTTAACACGGAATATTTGTATATATTGATAAAATAATTAGCAATTTGACCTTGCAACTAGATGCACCTAGCTGCTACCCCTTTCATTCCTTTTATTGTACCTCCTTTCATATTCTCTCTTTTCCATCTTACTACTTCTAACAATCATTTCATAGTGCAATTGGGAGGTTTTCCTCCCGTTACACCTTTGTAACCTTTCTCTCAATTTTCCTTTCAGCGCTGAGTGACCAAATCGTGTTTTCTCTTCTATTCCATTAGATCAGTGGACTCTACTCAAGCAACCATTGTTCTCATATCTCATTACATGAGTATAAAAACGTGTCCACGTTATCCTCTCATTGTCATGGTAATAGCGGAAGGCGAAAAGATGGCATATAAAACATATTTTCTATTACTGACGGTTTAAAGATGATGAGCTGCAATGGTTATTGGCTTAGAAGCAGCAAGGTGCTGTTTATGTTGAGGTGAGATTTAGGTACTTGATCTCTCTCTCTCTCTCTCTCTCTCTCTCTCTCTCTCTCTCTCTCTCTCAGTGATACGCTTTTCAGCTCCCAGACTGAATGATTGCCGTTAGAATCCTGGAGCGGATGAGTATGGGCGACATGAGCTCGCTAAAAACCTATTATTTTATTTGTTGACCTATACAGTGGATTATGTAACTAATTGTTGGTCGACTGTAGTGGGATGCAACTGGCTTTCTTAGTCAGGATTCTAAGAGTCAGACTACTAAGGCAGGATTCTTAGAGTCAGGACTACTAAGTCAGGACTACTAGGTCAGGATTCTTATAGTCAAGATTACTAGGTAAGGATTCCTTGAGTTAAGAATACTAAGTCAGGATTCTTAAAATCAGGGCTACTGAGTCAGGATTCTTAGAGTCAAAACCACTAGGTCAGGATTCTTAGATCAGGATTACTAAGTCAGGATTCTTAGAGCCAGGACCACTAGTACAGGATTCTTAGAGTCAGGACTAAGTCAGGATTCTTAGAGTCAAGACTACAAGATCAGGATTCTTAGAGCCAAGACTACTAGGTCAGGATTCTTAGTCAGGACTACTAGGTTAGGATTCTTAGAGCCAAGACTACTAGGTCAGGATTCTTAGTTAGGACTACAAGATCAGGATTATTAGAGCCAGGACTACTGGGTCAGGATTCTTAGATTCAGGACTCAGGATTTCATAGAGTCAGGATGAGGACTACTAGGTCAGGATTCTTAGAGTCAGGCCTCAGTCAGGATTTCTTAGAGTCAGGAGTATTAGGTCAGGATTTTCAGAGTCAGGGCTACTAGGTCAGGATTCTTAGAGTCAGGACTATTAGGTCAGGATTCTTAGAGTCAGGACTACTAGGTCAGGATTCTTAGAGCCAGGACTACTAGGTCAGGATTCTTAGACTCAGGGCTTCTAAGTCAGTATTCTTAGAGTCAGGACTATTAGGTCAGGATTCTTAGATACAGGACTACAATATCAGGATTCTTAGAGCCAGGACTACTAGGTCAGGATTCTTAGAGTCAGGATTACTAGCTCAGGAATCTTTGAGTCAGGGCTACTAAGTCAGGATTCTGAGAGTTAGGACTACTAGGTCAGGTCAGGAATTAATCTATGCCACTGAAACCAGCCCCTTGAAGAAAGTCATGTTAAAGAAAAGCACACTTAACCTACAGTCTTCTTCTTTCCACCGTTATCCCTACATTAAGGGTCGGTTGCCTGATGCGCCTTCTCCTCCGCTGCCTTCTTGTCAAAGGCATCATCCTCCACCAAACCTCTTCTCTCTCTCCATATCTTCCTTCACTTTATCTCGCCATCTAATTCTCTGTCTCCCTCTCGATCTTCTTCCTCTCACAGGTTCTTCCCAAGCCCTCTTCACTCCCTGCTCGTCTCCCATCCTTAACATATGCCCATACCATCTCAATTGTGACTCTCTTAACACCTCTGTTATCTATACTAAGCCTGCTCTTATTCTTATTTCATCATTTTCCAATCTCTCAAGCAGCGATATTCCCATAATCCACCTTAGCATTCTGATCTATGTTCTCTCAAACTTTACATTATTCAGTGGTAATGAAATTACCTAAACTTTATCTTGAAAAAAGTTGTCGATAAACAGGTTGTTCATCAATTAGCCGTCGTGATGTAGTTGCAGTTGGAAAACCGGAGAAGGTTATATAATTTTAGATCGCGTTTTGAGTTTCGGGAAAGTTTTCCTTCTGTTACGGAAATGCAAGCCTTTATGCATTACTCTGCATGCCTTAGCGTAATGTGTACTTTTCATACTAAGAGAGTAACATTTATCTCATGAATTCTCCTCGTGCCGTTTCTGATATAAACAACAACCAGCCCGCCTTAAGATTGCTTTATAAATCGATCATACGCACCATCAGATACCAACCTACGTATGATTGCTTGTTTCATTTAAGGCAAGAAAGAAAACTGTACGGTACACAAGTTTGTGTATATTCTAATTTAAATTCAAAGTAATACGGTTCATTTTCTCCACTTGCTTAAAATAACCAAAATAATTATACACAAAGCAGAAATATTTACACATAAATAGGTTACAGAGGTGTTTCTCCTTCAAGTCTTGTTAAGTTCTTGACCAGTCATTTACATGGACATGTATTTCTCATGTTCCCAAAGTCAAGGATATGAAATAATTTGCTTTCACACCGATATTCCAAACTACAATCAAATGGCATTTTAGTCAAAATGGGTATATAATCAAAGCACTAGGTTTTCTTATTTATATATGAAATTTGTTATAAAGCAAGCACTGATGCATTTTCAGCCATCCAGCGTTTCAGACAATGACAAGAGGGAGTAGAGTGGTTGGACAGCACTGTTGAAGAAAGGAAGTAGAACGGAGGTCAAGTAAGAGGCTAAAGAGTGGGTGCATATGAGTGCCGAGGGAACGCAGCAAACAGCCTTTAGTGATGCCTACAGACCGAACTAGGAATTTGTCACAAAAATCATCCCAGTATGAAAGTGAATCAACAAAAACTCATTAATTCAGAACCTAAAGCAGTCTCTTATATTTTCTTTAATGGTTATAAACAACCAACACTTTCAATCATTCATTAATCAATTAGTGGCTCTTAACATTACAAGGTCTTTGCCTCGTTACTCTCCTTCGTATGTAGGGCATCTGCATTTGATGAGGCTCCCGCTCTTCGACAGGATAGGCGTGTTTTGCGAAGGCGGGCAACAAAATCTGTAGGACCTGTACCTGACGTAGGGTTCCCGACACACTGTTTTGATATTCCATCTGAAATTGGAAATATTAGGTTAAATTTCAAGATAATACGAATGATAAATCTAAATTCAGTGCCACTGGGATACTGATGGACTGATCATCTTTGGTCAAGACCTCCATTCAGTATAGGGTTATGCAATTTAATTTTGACAGTTTTTCTGATTATTCAGATTTTAAACCAGGGAAACGTTTGCCATCAAGAAATGGTACTTCTGCACTTCTTTGAACACTACATAATTATTTATTCATTCGCATTTCTGTTTGACATTCTTCCCGCTAACTTTAGCTCTGTCCAAGCACTTAGTACCCTGGTGGCCTATCCGGATTGCACCTGCGCTTCACTTGCGCGCATGTGTAAGATTATTCCCATTTTGGAAGATCCTTCACCTACCTTGATCTGATGCATCTTGAATATTTAACAACATGAGTCAAATTATGAGGATGGTCCAGTTTCAGGTCATCCAGGGCCTTGGGATTTTTCTGCAGTTTCATGAGAAGGGCCGGACACAAATCTTCGGAAAGCATTGGAGGATCCCCTGCGTCTTGTAGGACCTCCTCGGGATCTTCTACTGCCGTGATGTTATCGAAGTCCTGTTAAGGAAGTCTTTCGAGTTAAAGCTGTTCAGGCTATCCGGTTTTAAGTGTTAATGAAGTCTTTTAATTGTTTATAAGGTCCTTTAAGGGTGCGTCCGCAAAATTGCAGAAATGATCAGAAAAGTTAGTAATCATACATATCATACATATCAGTAACGGGTTGAAAACAGTAAATGCCTGTAGGTGGAGAATTAATCTTTAGCAAACGCTGGACAATCGTAAGAAACACTTGTTACGACCACCAATATCACCGAAGTGTGTTTTATTTTTTTACTACAAGGCGGACCCATCCAAGTGATTGGAGTTGAATTTCATCTTTCCCTCCACAGCTCCACCCGCCAGAACTTCAGCAACCTGCTTTTCATTCTTCATACTTCAAACTGATGGGAATTTCTACAGACCACAATTAACTAAGAGAGAGAGAGAGAGAGAGAGAGAGAGAGAGAGAGAGAGAGAGAGAGAGAGAGAGAGAGAGAGAACTACTTGAAGTTTGTGCTACTTCGGAATGCAACAGACTTTTGCACACTATTTACCTGAACAAATTCACCAACAAGTTCCCACGTTAAGTGTTCATCAGAGTCCACGAGGCTTCCATCTTGTGGGTGTCCAGGATGAGAGCTGGAGAAGTCACTGGAAAATTTATTGGTGTTGTCAGGCGCCGTCACCACAGACCCGATCACCATCAGCGGCAGCATCCTCAAAGAGAAGGTCATCTGGAAATCAAATGACCTACACTGGATTTTATTCATTCACGCTGGAGTCAAGATATTCTCGATGTCATTAGTTCTGGTTTCCCCTTAGGGAGTTAGTGTCGTCAGGGTACCTCATGCGATGCACTGTTGGCATTATTTAAGGAATGGAATATGGAACTGACGCCAAGGGCCAAGCGCTGGGACATACGAAGGGGACATAAGTTATTCAGCACTGAAAGGGAAATTGAGGGTAAAAAGGTTTGAAAGGTGTGGCAGGAGGAAAACCTCTGTTGCACTATCAAACAATTGTTAGGAGAGGGTGGAAAGAAAGATGGAAGAAAATAATATGGATGGGGATATAGTAAAAGGAAAGATTTAGTAAAGCCTAGAGTGCACCGCATGAGGTTCACTGACGGCACTGCCCTCCTTTGGGGTGCAGGCATTATCTAAGGTTCTTTGTAGCGTCCCTTCGGCCCTAGATGCAACTCCCTTCATTCCTTTTACTGTATCTCCTCCCATATTCTCTTTGTTCTGTATTACTTTCCACCCTCTCCTAAACTGCGAGGGCTTCCTCCTATTGCATTTTAATCTTTGTACTATCAATTTCCCTTTAAGCACTGTTTGACCTCATAGGTCCCAGAGCTTGGCATTTGGCCTGAATTTTATATTCCATTCCATTCCTCATTTTGGTTTACCAGAATGATTGACCAAAGATTTAATTTGTCAAGTTCAGAGCTAGATGTGACAGCTTCATCAGATTGAACTTATCTTCTAAAGCCAATTTACCGTTGTCCCAGAAGGCCTTGATCATTTTATCATAAACGCGAGTGTATTGTCATTAACATGAACTTAAAACCCATTAGTCATGAGGCCTCATGCATCTAATTATCACTACTGCTGAACTTTTAAGTTTGGCTTGCTTAGAAATTAGACTTTTATGCAGCCTTCAAATCACTGCCTCTAACAACCAGAGGGTATTTTGTAGCAAAGCTTAACTTCACCTTTTACCTTAAACAATGTAGTGACGAAATTCCACCATGAAGAGAGACTTAGTCCCCAAGAAAACCCTGATAATCCAAGTTGATATAAGTTAGAGAACAGATGCTTCAGTATTATACGCGCGAACGAGCAATCTTAAATTCGTATGTGGTGCCTTGCGAGCGCAGATGTACGCAAGTTTGAACAGTCAACAATGATTCAGGAATACCTAATACTTTTACCTCGAGAATTTTGTATTAAAATCTTAATTTACGCAACTTTTACCTTTCGTTTTGACGATTACTGGGAATCACGAGGAAAGAAGCGGAATCAGGATTTAATTCATCCTACTGGATAAGCCTAAGTTGCTACTCGAGTTTACTTCTTAATAAAAAAAAAAAGCTTAAACAGTTTTAAGTACTTAGTTCACCATAAATTAGGTTTAAAATATGAAGCCCAGTACGGGGTTAGTGCCGCCAGTGATGCACAGCGTGCATTCGGCTCGACCGGTACCTACAAAATTCTTTTCTTCAAGATTGCTGTCCAACCTCTTGAATTCCCTCTTAACTATCTTATTACTGAAAATTGCCCCAGTGCTCGGCTTGACAGCATGAAATTCGTAGATTAACTGAAATAAAATAATAAGCGCTGCCTCGACCTTAGGCAGTCCAGTCATATTCCGTATAATTCGTCGATATGCAGGAATGAATGAATGCAGGTCTTCGAGTGGAGGCAGAATTCCGGCTGATTTATTTAGTCACAACTGCAGTCTTACTTTTTTCTCTTAGATTAAGGGGACGCTGACGCCATAAGGCCCCATTATTCCCATGTAAAGAATAACGAACCCAATAATCTTCTTGTAAAGAATAGCGAACCCTATTGCGAGTGGATTCGCTAATCTTGACATGATCCTTTTCGCGTTCATTTATGTCAACAACTAGCTATAAAGGACAACGTCTGATACCGAAGCCAATGACTGTTTACCATTTTTAACAAGAGAATAAAACTCAGAAATCAACACAGCAACGGACACTTACCTTTCATAGAAATTCGTGTTTTATTATTTTCCCAGCTCAAACTACTACAATACAACGTGATTTTTTTACTCCTTGTTAGGCTCTACCACAACTTTGTACAAGAGACTCAAGACCTGAGTCTGTGACTACATACGTAGTATCTGGCTGTAAACAAACAAAGGCTTAGAACAAGGATTTTCGAGTCAATTCCGGGAGTTAGTGGTGGCGCCTTCTGGCTTAGAGAGTGGCGTTCATCTGTTATCAGGAGTGTCTTCATTTGTCCTGATCTTTTTTTTAAAGATTCATAACAAGAAATTATTATGCAGCTAATCTTAGCTTGACTTGTGTTATCTGTACAAAAATAAAGGTAATTTTTTAAAAAAATTGTAACCGTACGATGATCAATATTTGGTGTTTGACCTTACTAAAATAATACAAAACCCCTTAATATGTACAGTAACACAACACAACCACCTAACCTAACCTAGGGCGCCGTATATATACCTAGGCCTAGCGGGGGGCTTCGCCCCCTGAACCCCTTAAGGGCACAACCCAACACATCAAACAAACACCAAATACTGATGCGGACCTTTTGTATAGAATTACGAATGTAAATACTAGAATATTTTTGGAAACACGAAATTGTAATAAGCCAGATGATGCATATTTCATGCTGGAAAAATTAAAACAGCCATGTGAAAAGACATGTGTACACACAGACGGAGACACAAACACACACACTCACACACACATACACACACATACACACACCATATTATATATATATATATATATATATATATATATATATATATATATATATATATATATATATATATATATATATATATATATATATATATATTCATGATGCTGCCTTGTAATACTTATATCCTCCTATAATTTTGATATATTTACTCTTTTATTTATCATGTATTATGTGTAATAATTGTAATTATTGAAATAACACAACAGATCTCAAAAGAATTAATGCTTTAGATGACTTAACAGCGTAATTTAGAATTGGTAATACAATTTTAGTAGCAACGTAGTAAAAGGAACACGTGTGTCCTAGTGAGAACTTGCTTCATTTCAACTGTCATCAGTTGAGATGAGAGAGAGCGCTTTGTTTTGGGTTAACGTGAGGACAGTTTGGAATAACCATTGCCTATTCGTTCAGGAAATCAACTCAGTTTTTCGTCTTTTTATAAAACATATCAATCATAATTACCTGATTGCTGTATGTTTGGGTCGTGTAGAGGTTTCTGGAAAAGATTTGTCCCGTACGAGAATAACACGAGTGATTTTGCATTGTTACGTGCATTGCTCGAGTCACTTATGCCCACTTTGAGAGAAAGAGTAACATGTCGTGACCAGTTATGTCATGTTTTGTAAGGCTGCATCCAAAATGTTTTGCTGGAGTGACGTCACCTTCCTTCTAGAACTTTTCTCTTGTGTTTCGTACCCAAAATGCCTTAATGACGTCATGTAATTGTTTCATATGCTACTGGAATTGTAAAGTCTGTTTCATTCTTATTTTGAGACCGATCTCTCTGGTATATTCTCTCTCTCTCTCTCTCTCTCTCTCTCTCTCTCTCTCTCTCTCTCTCTCTCTCTCTCCTCAAAAGAGAGAAGTTATTAATTAACGCAGTATATTTGTAGTCACTGATATTAGTACTAACTTTTGAGATCTGAATCTAGTAAAATTATTTAATTTGTAACGGCGCCTGGTAAAAAAAGTGTGTTTTGTGAAATTAGCGCAGCTGCAAGGGGATTTTACAGAGATTTTCACAAGTTTGTGTAAAGTAACGTGAATTTTACTTATTAGTACCATGGTATAATAAGTTAACGAAATTTTGCCTTAGTGAAATTGTTATTGACAAATCTTATGTGTATTTTGGTGTGTTTTTCTGTTTGCAATCTCTTCATATTTTCACATTTTTTACGTTTGTGATGTAAAATTTATTTACGTAGCATTTTAAATATTTCTTGGTAATTTAACATTGCATACTTGATTTAATTTTTCATTTATTAAGATTTTCTTGTCAAATCTTAAGTGATTCTTGATAGTTTAAATTTTGCTTGATTAATTTAAATTCCTGATAAATTAAAGTGTTTGTGAATTAGTTTTGTTTCATAATTTAATTCAAGAATTAATTAATTTTTGTGTTATTTTCAAGTAATAGTAAATTTTTCAGATTGTGAATTCTAATTATAAATTTTAAATTTAAAAATGCATTTTTGTATTTAATATTTAAAAAAAAACAGTGTTTCATTAATTGACCACCAGTGAACAGGATTAATTGTGTGTGCATAAGGCAAAGTGATAAACATGTTTTATTCTTTTAGTTTTGCTAAAGTGAATTAACACCAGGGAAACAGTTAAGGGGATCGGCCGGTTTCCGACTTTTTTAACGACAGGTTGTTGATATATAGGGGGTTTGTTAAAGGATATTGTGTGGAACTTCTGGGGAAAAAATTTTTGTTCAGTGACCTTAGGTTTTGTGACGCCAGAGCAATTTTCGGCCAAAAATGGCCATTTTCAAAATGCATCTCCTCCTTTGCTTTTTGGTTTTAAGGGATGAGATTTGAACCACGTATAAAACACATATGGGCCTTCGATACAAAGCCGGGAATTTTTGATTTTTCAATTATTTTTCGAGATATGAATTTTTATTTTTTTAATGAAATTTTCCCGGAAAAATTACAGAAAAAAAATTGCCAAAAATCAGAAACTCAAAATATTAAAAATCCCCGGCTTTTAATTAATCCACCATGTTTCCTCATATTATATATGAAATTTCATTTAGATTGGTCCAATACTAAGGGAGGAGATACATTTTGAAGGTGAAAAACTTATGTTTTGAGAAACGGGCCTTCAAAGTTTTAGTTACATAAAAAAAGTAAAAGGGACTTCAAAGACTGTGTTACAATTAATTCTATGGTTTTAATTTTTATTTTTAGGTATTAATTAATGCAAAATGATTATAAATAAGAATATTAATTGATTATTTATGTGCCTAAGACACATTCTTATAAATTTTAGGTTCCTGGTCCCCTGTCTGATCTTGCTGCAAGGTATTACTCTAGGGTATCATAGTTGCCTACACTTTTTATTAGTGTCTCGAATCCATCCCTTGCCAAATGGATCCTGGGAATTACTTTTCATTCACAATTAGGGATTCGTGATTCAAGTAATTCATCAAGTCTTGCTTCACTTATTATGATCATTTTATTTTCAGGATCGCCTATAATATCAGCCTCCGAGCTACTGCTTTCTTTTTCTAAAATATCTTTGCCCTTTGGTAGTGACGAACAAATAAAGAGGCGTTTAGGGGTGGATGTGGTTGGTCTCTGGTCAGCAGAGATCGCTGCCTGCGCTGTTTGATGGGCGACAGCTCTCTCTCTCTCCGTCGCTCCATTCCCCTCCATGGCACTAATTTCTTGAACTCTTTCTTCTACTTCTCGCCTGGACTTTTCCACTTGGCTTTTCCGCATTCTAGAAGCATGAAGTGAACTCTTGGACCTTTTAGGCACGGCGAAAAAACAAAAACACCACAGAAAATACAGAGTTCAGTCAAGGCTAGCGAGCATGAAAACGTGTCCTTCTAGCTTGGAAGTTTATAGGCAACTCTCGGCCACAGTCGGCGTCATGGTATGACGTGTGCGTTGTCATGGCTAGGAATAACTAAAAAGGTGCCGAGTAGGATATTATTGACATTATACATTTCATTTCAAAGGAAGTTTTCGTAATATATATCGCAAAAAACTATACCAGACTAAATCATTTGCGCTACTGGTGTTTTATGGGTATATAGTTATTGTTACATTTTAGGCCATAACTAGAGAAATACGGCAAATTTTAGCATAATATTTCGTGGACACATTCTTGAACCCTATACGAAGCCATAGAATTTTTTTCAGCAAATTGAATTTTTTAAAGATTATTGGGTTTTTTTAGGCGGCCGATCCCCTTAAAGTTGTGTGATGGAGTGATGCCCTTTTATTCTAGTATGCTTCCCTTTTAATAGTGGATACCTCATACTAGTCTTGATAAACTTACTTTGATTTTTTCAAGTAATTAATAATTTTTTTAAGGGATCACTGTTACCTTTAGAGTACTCAGTCGTAATTCCTATTCTTATGAGAGTTCCGGTATCTGGCTAAAGTGAGATAAAGTTTTGAATTTTGATATTAGCTGTGTAATAACCAGGCACTTGGTATGCATCGTGACAATATATATATATATATATATATATATATATATATATATATATATATATATATATATATATATATATATATATATATATATATATATATATATATATATATTAACTTTATCACATACACAATTGTTCTGTGCATTAGTAGAATTACTAAAAGGACCTCATTCAAACTGGATGGTATCTAATGGAGTTTTTTATTCAAAAAGTTACAAGCTTTCTTGGACAAACAGTCCACATTATCAAGTATCCGTACAATGAGCAGACGCGTAGTCCGGCTGTATTTATATCTGTGTGCTGGGTAATTTTATTAATCCTATAATCGCCTAGCTCTTCCTGTGTGACCTCCACCCCTCTTGACCTTGGTCTTTCTCTGATCCTTCCTCCTAGGTGACCGTTTTCCGTGCTTTCTCTTACGTTTTTCTTCGTTTCCTTGCTACTGTGGAGTATACGATTTTTCTAGATATGCTGTCTTCAAAGCCGTTTCCGGTGTTCCCTGCCATCGTGTTGTTGGCGCAAGTTATGAAGGCGTTCTCTACAACCAGTCTAGATGTTTTGTTGGTGTTCCTGTACAGAAAACTCATATTTTCCCAGTCTATTCTGTGATCATTTTCCCAACAGTGTTTGGCAACTGCCGACGTCTGATTATAATGCCTTATGTTCTGCAGATGTTGTTTGCTTCGCTCTTTACATGATTTGCCAGTTTCGCCATAGTACCCTTCTTCACAGTCTAGACACGCTGCCATATAAACCCCCCCCTGATCTCTTCCCCCTCTACCGACTTTTGTTTCTAACTATTTTATTCCTAATGGTGTTTTTTGTAGCTGCCTATCAATTTGAAATTATTTAGCTTCCTGTTGATGGGTGCAATAGAGTTGTTGCCCGGGACTGTAATTATTTTCTTTCCTACCAAATGTTCCTTTTCTATCCTTTCCTCTCCCCAAAATAGTTTTTCCCTTGCTTTGATATGTGCCCACTCCCACCAATACTTAGGGTAGCCTAATCGCCTAAAACTCTCCTCAGGTAATCCAACTCTTCGTCTAAAAATTCGGGACTGCAAATCCTATAAGCCCTGATGGCCAACCCTGTCATTAATCCTATTTTTATTTCTTTCCTATGACTGGAGAACCTATGTATGTATGAATTGGTGTGTGTCTTCTTCCTATATACCTTGAATTTTAAATTCTCCCCTACCCTAAGATCCACAAGGAAGGGTGCCCGCTAAGACCGATCGTGGCATCGACGAGATCACCGCAGAGGAGGCTGGAGAAATTTCTTTCCAATATAATGGGGAAATGGGTAGGCTTAGTATCCGAAGGGCATTTAAAACATAACATGAACCTGATAGACGAATTATCCAAAATTAACGTAAAAGACTGCAAATTTGCAAGTTTGGATGTAACTTCCCTGTTCACTAACGTACCAGTAAAGACGACGATGGAAATAATAAAAAAGAATATGGAGGAGGGGGTCTATACATGCGACATAGGTCATGACGTTTTAATAAAAATGCTAACAGCGGCCCTCAGCGTTAATGTTTTCAAGTGGGGTGAAAACCATTATATACAAAAAAATGGCGTGGCCATGGGTTCAAGTCTTTCACCAATTCTAGCTAATATCTTTATGGAATGGTTTGAAAAGGAAGAGGTGGGCAAAGTAAATAAAGGGAACTTAAATATCGTAAAATGGGTAAGATACGTGGATGACATCTTGATCATTTACAAGGGAGACAGGGAAGATCTACATAAGTTTTTAGAAAACATAAATAAACTAAATGAACACATCAAGTTTACATTAGAAGAAGAGAAGGAGGAGAAATTCCTTTCTTGGATGTCCTGGTCAAGAGGGTAGGGGAGAATTTAAAATTCAAGGTATATAGGAAGAAGACACACACAATTCATACATACATAGGTTCTCCAGTCATAGGAAAGAAATAAAAATAGGATTAATGACAGGGTTGGCCATCAGGGCTTATAGGATTTGCAGTCCTGAATTTTTAGACGAAGAGTTGGATTACCTGAGGGAGAGTTTTAGGCGATTAGGCTACCCTAAGTATTGGTGGGGTGGGCACATATCAAAGCAAGGAAAAACTATTTTGGGGAGAGGGAAAGGATAGAAAAGGAACATTTGGTAGGAAAGAAAATAATTACAGTCCCGGACAACAACTCTATTGCACCCATCAACAGGAAGCTAAATAATTTCAAATTGATAGGCAGCTACAAAAACACCATTAGGAATAAAATAGTTAGAAACAAAAAGTCGGTAGAGGGGGAAGAGATCAGAGGGGGGGTTTATATGGCAGCGTGTCTAGACTGTGAAGAA
>NC_089787.1:16827941-16837941 GCF_040412425.1 Macrobrachium rosenbergii | reverse complement strand
CAGTTAGCTTGCCCAGGTAATTCCTTGGGTGCAGTTGCTCTCAGGTTCCAACTCTTTTAGACTTGTATGGCCCAGTGGGTAACGCCATGCTTTCCACCTGAGAGACCTGGTTCGATCCCCGACGTGAGTCAGAAATTTATTTCTGTTCCACACGCTGATTGTGTGTTGATGATTTCTCTTATTCACTCAGAAGGGATAATTCGAATGAAATGTTGTCTATTGGGTCATTGCTGAGTCACCAAGTTGGGGAAAACTACAGCTGGTATGCAAGCAGTTAGCTTGCCCAGGTAATTCCTTGGGTGCAGTTGCTGACTCAGGTTCCAACTTCTTTTTCACTTGTATGGCCCAGTGGGGTAACGCCTGGGCTTTCCACCTGAGAGACCTGGGTTCGATCCCGACAACTGAGTCAGAAATTTATTTCTGTTCCACACGTGATTGTGTGGTGATGATTTCTATCTTATTCACTCAGAAGGATAATTCCCAATGAAATGTTGTCTATTGGGTCATTATCCCAGTCAGGAAGTTGGGAAAACCGCTGGTATGCAAGCACGTTAGCTGGAACAAGTAATTCCTCTGTGCAGTTGCTCTCAGGTTCCAACTTCTTTTAGACTTGTATGGCCCAGTGGGTAACGCCACTGGGCCAGCCCCTGAGACTCCACCTGGGTTTCGATCCCGACGTGAGTCAGAAATTTATTTCAAAGCCACACGTGATTGTGTGTTGATGATTTCTATCTTATTCACTCAGAAGGATAATTCAATGAAATGTTGTCTATTGGGTCATTGCTGAGTCGGGAAGTTGAGGAAAACTCGCTGGTATGCAAGCAGTTAGCTTGCCCAGGTAATTCTTCGGTGCAGTTGCTCTCAGGTTCCAACTTCTTTTAGACTTGTATGGCCCAGTGGTAACGCCTTGCTTTCCACCTGAGAGACCTGGGTTGATCCCCGACGTGAGTCAGAAATTTATTTCTGTTCCACACGTGATTGTGTGTTGATGATTTCTATCTTATTCACTCAGAAGGGATAATTCGAATGAAATGTTGTCTATTGGGTCATTGCTGAGTCGGGAAGTTGGGGAAAACTCGCTGGTATGCAAGAAGTTAGCTTGCCCAGGTAATTCCTTGGGTGCAGTTGCTCTCAGGTTCCAACTTCTTTAGACTTGTATGGCCCAGTGGGTAACGCCTTGCTTTCCACCTGAGAGACCTGGTTCGATCCCGACGTGAGTCAGAAATTTATATATATATATATATATATATATATATATATATATATATATATATATATATATGGAGAGAGAGAGAGAGAGATGTTAAGAATATAGTAAATGCAAATTATTAGTACCTACTTTAATTGCTTCATAAATATTAGCGAGCGATACGAGAACTGCTTGAAATATTTCTAAATTAAATGTGCAGTAATCTGCACAGTATTATTTTCGTTATTCTTTTGAGACAGAAACTCATTCATGCAGAATAATTCAAATGGACCATAATCAGCTGAATGGAAAAATAAAATTCGTGCTTTCAAGAAAGAGAGAGAGAGAGAGAGAGAGAGAGAGAGAGAGAGAGAGAGAGAGAGAGAGAGACGTGCTTATAAAAAGAATGGGAAACGTATAAACAAAACAAAATGGAAAATAAATGGCAAATGGTGATTCTGATTTTCTGCTCTATACAGATTCGCTGGTACGCCGCTTCGCCAACAGATGGCGGGAGAATGCGGATTCTGGGGCTTGCAACTCTCTTGCTCCCTCTCTCTTTCTGCATTTCTTTCGCGCGTCGGTGGCCATAGGCATTGTTACGCCTGTCTGAAATACGCAGCCAGACAACACTGAAGTAATATTAGGGAAATATACGTACGAACTCCTGTCAACATGCGTCAGCATTCTTTAACTTTATGAGGGTAAGAAACTCAGTTCTGTGTGACTGGCGGATGAGATATAACACGGTATTTGTAATTAATATTCCTTCAGTAGGTTACTTTGGCTTTATATAATGAAAAGAAAGTAAATTTATGAGCGGATTATATCATGAAAATCTTAAAAAGTTCAAATAATAAAATGTACAGACCGTTTAAGAAAGAGTTTGCCAGATTATGAGGGCGTGCAGAGTGCTGCCATCTCTCGGCACAGAGTTGAACTAGCCGGCCGTACCAGAGCGGAAGTCTTATCACTGTAATCATTTATTTATTATTAATCGGTTATTTACGACTAATTATTAATTTCGTATTCTGTTTTCGTACATTTTTTGTGCGGAGGTGATGAGGAGTAATTCATGCAAATGTAATCGCATTTCTCTGTCATCTGGAATGTTTTATCGATGAATGAACATTTGAAATTTGGATGATAATAATAATATATGCTCCATCAGTAAGTTTTTTGGAGAAATTTCGAAATAATTGTTCATATCATTACTCTCTATGAATTAATTCAAATATTGCTATAGTCTCTCTCTCTCTCTCTCTCTCTCTCTCTCTCTCTCTCTCTCTCTCTCTCTCTCCACACATACACACATATAGTATATATATATATATATATATATATATATATATATATATATATATATGTATATATTTATATATTATATAATATATATATATATATATATATATATATATATATATACTATATATATGTGTATATATATATATATATAATTTTTATTACACTGTGATTTATATACGATCATTAACTTAATGATTACATATACACATATATATATATATATATATATATATATATTTATCTATCTATCTATCTATCTATCTATATATATATATATATATATATATATATATATATATTATATATATATATATATATTCTCGCTCTCTCACACACACACACACACACATATAAATATATATATATACATATATATATATATATATATATATATATATATATATATATATATGTATATATATGTGTGTGTATATATATATGTATGTGTGTATGCGTGCGCTTATGCCATTGTCTTTATGACCGTAGCGCAACAAAAGCACTGGCTAAAATGCTGTACCCTTCACTCAGCGAATCGAGTCAGTGAAAAGGACAGAATCACGATGCCTCCTTGACAGTTATCGTCTGCTGTCATGATTCCTCCCCCTCCCCCCCCACCCCTAGGGAATCCAGCAGCCGCCTCTATGACACGCCCTGGCGGGTCCTGCGGTTTTGAAATCCCTGACGAATATTGTAAACGTCAGCCATTTTGGCAAGCAGACCACGGCCAGATGTGGAAAGATCAAACGAAGTTCCGTCTGGTCTTGGACAGGAACCAACTGTGCCACGGAAGATGTTACTGGAGGCTCTTCGGACCAAAGGATGTACAAAAAAAAAAAAAAAAAAAATAGTAAAAAATGCGCCGAAGTTTCTTCAGCGCAATCGAGTTTTGTGTACAGCTTATAATCAAGGCCACCGACATTAGATCTATCTCTCAGTGGTCTCGGTATAATGCTGTCTGAGCCGTGGCCCATGAAACTTTAACCACGGCCCGGTGGTGGCCTATCCTATATCGTTGCTAGAAGCATGGTTATGCATAACTTTCGCCTTAAATAAGATCAAAATTACTGAGGCTATTGAGCTGCAATTTGGTATGTTTGATGACTGGACGGTGGATGATCAACATACCAATTTGCAGCCCTCTAGCCTCAGTAGTTTTCAAGATCTGTGGGCGAACGGAAACAGTGCTGACAGATTAAAGTGCTGACGGACAGACAAAGCTGACACAATAGTTTTCTTTTACAGAAAACTAAAAACTACCCAGGCTAGAGGGCTGCAATCTGGTATGTTTGATGACTGGAGGATGGATGATCAACATACCAATCTGCAGCCCTTTAGCCTCAGTAGTTTTTAAGATCTGAGGACAGACAGAAACAGTGCTGACAGATTAAAGTGCCGACGGACAGACAAAGCCGACACAACAGTTTTCTTTTACAGAAAACTAAAAATTACAGAGGCTAGAGGGCTGCAATT
Source organism: Macrobrachium rosenbergii (assembly GCF_040412425.1). Classification (NCBI taxonomy): domain Eukaryota; kingdom Metazoa; phylum Arthropoda; class Malacostraca; order Decapoda; family Palaemonidae; genus Macrobrachium; species Macrobrachium rosenbergii. The sequence goes on along the minus strand of NC_089787.1, from coordinate 16,833,977 downwards.
TGGTATGTTTGATGCTTGGAGGATGAATAATTAACATACCAATTTGCAGCCCTAGCCTCAGTAGTTTTTAAGATCTGAGGACGGACAGAAACAGTGCGGAGAGAAAAAAAAGTGCGGACAGAAAAAGTGTGACGGACAGACAAAGCCGGCACAATAGTTTTCTTTTACAGAAAACTAAAAACAGGATATACAGGAGAAGGAATGGAAATGGCCAAATTCTCTTTTCTGTGGAGGTTAAAGTAATGACCGGTATTACGGGTACTCGTTTGGGAACGCAAAATTCTATGTAGCAGAAAACAAATTAAAGCATCCAATAATTTATATAATATTCAGTATTTTTTTATCTTTACTTAATAAATTTATCGATCTATCTATCTATATTTAATTTCTAGCAAATATATCTTTGTTTGATTTTTAATGAATGTATCTGACCAAAGTCCCCAAAGTAGTGAGAGCCTCTCTATCTATCCATTTATCTATTTATTTAATTAGATACCTGTCCTACAAACAGCTGCAGGGACAAGAGGGAGTTTGTGCATGATAGAGGTGAGTGGCACAGTGTCTATGAAGATTGAACATACAGCTGATCAAGTACTTCGTACCTGTAAATCCTTACTGGATTAGCCAATATAAAAAGAGGAGCAGTCCAAGCATTATGTTGTTGCTTTCCTTAGGGCTATTTTTTTATTAACATTCCTTTTAGTGTGTTGTTATAGGAAAAAACGAGGTTGACATTAAAAGATTTTAACAGTAATTTTATGTTTTCAAAACCACTAAAATAAGGCAAGCTAAGAATGTTCTTAAGAGTTTCTTTCTCCATGGTACTTTCACTATAAAACTTTTTGTGGGCTTTATTATACCAAATATCTAGTATATGTGAAGGATAACATAAATCTGTCCCTATTTTTCTTATGTATTCGATTTCTTGATCCAAATACTTGGGACTAACATAGCGCAAAGCTCGTAAAAACAGAAGAAAAAATTGATGTTTTGATATTAAGGTGATGGCCTGAATAAAAATGGCCATAAGTTAAGTTGTTGGTTGGTTTCCTATAAATACTGACTTTGCATTGAAATGGTTCTCTATGTATTAAAACATCTAAGAAAGGGAGGCAATTGTATTTTTCTAATTCTAAAGTAAACTTAAGGGATAGTACTTGGTTATTCAAATTAGAGAGTAAATCATTTACATCAATACCAACAGGCAAAACAGCTAAAATATCATCAACATATCTATACCAGTTTAAAGGAGTACATGTGATATTAGGTAAATATTGTTTTTTTTTTAATAATTCCATATACAAGGAGAGACCAACAACTTAATATATATAAATTCTATGCTTCGACTACCCCTCTTTTTATATTGGCCAGTCCAGTAAGGATTTAGAAGTATGAAGTAAACAGCATAAGTATTCTGTCAAAACTGGGCAAATATCCAGTGTTATATTCATTAATTTAAGTGAAACCTCTCACAGGTTCAGTGATTGCCAGATCAAAAGATTTCTCCTCACGAAATCTTTTAGAATCTGCTATTATACAGCCTACTTCCAGTTGTAATTTCAACCTTAGTGCTGGCATGTATTATTTGGACCCTTGTATTAGTAAAATGCTCAAGAATGACCTTGAAGATAAAATCACTGGCTTAATTACTAATTAGTTACCTTATATATATTTTCTGTGTATTCGTATGTTTAATATATTTTTTGTGAAAATGTTCACTTTGCAAAAATTGTTATTGTTTACCATAAGGTGATTTATTAAGTTGTACATTTATAACGTAATCAGCTTATTCTTCCCATGGTCATTTTTTGGTGGTCAGTATCCTTCCCTGTTTAATCTTTCAATTGACTTTGCCTGCTTCCGAGCGGTTGGGCCTAATCTTTTGTAAAACCTCTTAGATATAATCCTCTACTTTGGTAGGTCTACTAATTCTTCAACTGTGTTGGATTCCAGGTACAAATTTTCTTTATAATCCTCGTCTGTCATTTATACGAGCTTTCTTTGTAAAGTTATTTCTATATTTCTATCAGTCTGCTAAGTAAAGGACAGTAAGTCGAAAGGCCTAGCATCACTCTGTCGTTTCTCTTTCCTTCCTGGCATTGCCTTTATTTATATATTCATCAGGTTCCATATATTTGTGATTCAGTTATACACACACACACACACACATATATATATATATATATATATATATATATATATATATATATATATATATATATATATATATATATATATATATATATATATATATATATATATAGCTGTTCCAACTGTTTAGACTGTGTGGCCTGTGTGTGTGTGGTGATCCTGATGAGTAAATTTATTTCTGCTCCACACGTGATATATATATATATATATATATATATATATATATATATATATATATATATATATATATATATATATTATTTATCGCACAGTTCTGACTCACATCAGATCAGAACCCAGGTCTTTCAGTGCAGTAGCTCTCAGGTTTCCATTCATCATTTAGACTTGTGGCCTAGTGGGCAGTGCCCTTGCCTTTCAATTGATATTGAAAGACATTTGGGTTCGATTTTATGATCAGAAATTTATTTCTGCTCCACATGATTGTGTGTGGTTTTATATATATATATATATATATATATATATATATATATATATATATATATATATATATATATGAAATATACATTATCACACCGTGATTTATACTACAATCATGAAAAGCAACAAATGTCGTTTAATATCCAATTCACGTTACTTCAGGAATATTCCCGATGGGAATTTTTTCTGTTTTGATGTTCCGAGGGGAATTTCTTAAGTGACAGATGGATCGGTACCGCCTGGTCTGGATCCATTTGGTCATTTTGAAGCAATTCCCCTACGAAGATCGGTGATAATTCATTGACCATCGGGGATATATTTGATGACAAGATACACCTGACGTCATCCATCGGGGTATACTGTTTGTGGGTTCTGTCCCCATATTAAACGACATTTGTAGCTTCATGATTTTATATATATATAAATTAAAAGTATACAATTGCATACATTTTGTTTACATACATACATATCATACAGACATACATAAATAATACATATTTTATTGTTTTGCATATATATGTTTATATATATATATATATATATATATATAACGGCCCATATTATATATATATATATATATATATATATATATATATATATATATATATATATATATATATATATATATATATATCAATTTGGTGCGAGGAGAAGAACACTTCTTTATTCCATTCTGAACACTTTATTTAGCTGTTGACGTCTCAAGACGCTTAGTCCCACTTTCAAAGCTACATAATAAAAGAAACAGATATTAAAAAAAAATTAAAACAGACTCTGGATAACATAACATAAAATTATAACATAAAACTATCAGTACAGTAAAAAGGAAGAGTGTTTATTTACCTCACGAGAGATAAAGAGGTGTTGAGGTGGTCTGAGTATTCAGTTGGGGGACAAGTTGTTTAATAAGCGATTCCAAAATTGCTAGTTGTTGGTCGTTAGGAGTTCGGCCCATGATTTTAAAATGTTTGTAGTTAATATCGACTTTGCATTTCTTTGCATGTTCACGTATGCAAGAGAATTCTTGATTAGATAATTTAACACCCGTTCTGTAACTCACGCCTTGATGAGAATTCATTCTCACTAACAACCTGCGGGTGGAGCCGACAAATTCCCCAGGTTACATCTGGGGCAATTAAATAGGTAAATGACTCCCGAGGTCATCAGAGGAAGAAGATTCTCTTTGTGTTTGAATAAGGACCTAATTGTCAATGGATTAAAAGGTATTAGCTTTAGGTCAATTGCTGGTAAAAAACTGTCTATTATCTGCCGTAATTCTCGATAGAAATTTTTTATCATGAATGAGCGGGACGCTTGCGTATAGTCGTAATTTAGGTACGGTTGGTATTTCACTGTTTGGATGGAAAATATTATTTAGAAATTTGTAGAGATATTTATGAAACAGTTTGGGTGGAAAGCAGTTATCAATAAATTACTGATGGAGGTAGAGGATTTCGTTATGGAAATTGTTCCAGTCGAATGTTATACTGAAAGCCCTGTGGAAGAGGGTAGATAAAGAATTCATTTTAAAATTACAAAAACAATGACTATAAAAATTAGAACCCAGGCCAGTGAAAGTCTTCTTTCTAAAAACCGTAGTATTAAAATGATCATCGTGTCTAAAAACCATTACATCTAGGAAAGGAAGTTTGTTTTCATTTTCGTACTCAGTCGGAAACTTAATATTTGTGTGCATGTTATTAGCATATTCGAGAAATTTATCAGCTCGATCTTTATTCCTAAACAGCAAAAAGGTATCGTCGACAGATCTACTATAAAAAAGAAGATGGTAAGCCAATGGCCATTCATCTAGTATGCGCTCCTCCAGGGAGCACATGAAAATGTTGGCGAAGGTAGGACACAGACGGGATCCCATCACCATACCATCGACCTGAATGTAGGCTTTACCATTAAAAACGAAAGCTGTGTCCAGCACAGCAAGCTCCAGCAGTTTTTTAAAATCCGTGACATTGAAATTGTTAAAAATGGTATCTGGGTTGATAAAAATCCGGCTCAGAATAATCTCAATTGTTTCTTCAACAGGTCCGTTGGTAAAGAGTGATTCGACATCCATACCAACCATAAATAAATCTGAGTCCTGAGGTAAAATCCTTTCTTTAAAATTATCCGAATTCTTACAACTGTAGATGTTGGTGGTTGAGGGTGCTAAAAGTGGGACAAGGAATTTGGCAGCTTGAAATTAGGAGTGTCACAGGATGAGAGGATGGGTCTCATTGGAACACCTTTGTGAACTTTTGGTATTCCATACATCACTCCATATGAAACACCAGTACTGTACAAAGAATCATAGGTATTTTCGCTAATGATGTTTCGATCTTTCAAACACTTCAAAAACCCGTTTATCTTCAACTCTAAAAATAACAGAATATTGAGGTCACCGGTCTGTTTAAAAATTTTGTTTCGCCTTCTAAAATATTTTCCATTTTCTGTATATATTCGAGTTTATTTAGAATTACGGTACCTTTTCCCTTATCTGGTTTAGTTATTGTCAATTCCTCATGTTTACCAACTTCTTTGAGAATGCTGAGTTCCCTTTTAGAGAAGAACGGGTCCATCTGGCAGTTAGATTATTATAAACTTTCTGGGCCAACCCTTGTCTTTGAATGCGAAATTTAGGCACATCAGTACCGAGGCGGAGATTACGTAGTCTGGTAAATAATGATTCTAGACAGCCAAAAAATTGATTATATGAAGGTTTAAAACATGGAAGGCCAAAGTCCAAAACTAGTAAGTGTAGGAATTCCTCTCTTTTTTGATAGTTTATAATTAGACAGATTAAATACAGTTCTACCGTTTTGGAAAATAAGGATAGAAATACCTAGTTTCCTCAGTGTCCTCTCGTGAGTACGTCGGACGGTTGATACAATATTCGGCTATATGCATTTATTGAACAGGAATTTAAAAACAGCACGATCAGTAATAGACAGATTATCAACAGTATTCGCAAACGGGCTGTTGGCTAGTTCAGTTTGTTGGACAACATTTTTATTCTTATAGTTGATTGCTTTTCATTAAACAACTTGTTCCCCTCAACTAAATACTTATATATATATATATATATATATATATATATATATATATATATATATATATATATATATATATATATATATAATATATGTATATACTTAGTTTAACCAGACCACTGAGCTGATTAACAGCTCTCCTAGGGCTGGCCCGAAGGATTAGACTTATTTTACGTGGCTAAAAACCAACTGGTTACCTAGCAACGGACCTACAGCTTATTGTGGAAGACGAACCACATTATACCGAGAAATGAATTTCTATCACCAGAAATAAATTCCTCTAATTGGCCGGCCAGAGACTCGAACTCGAGCCTAGCATAGTGCTAGCCGAAAATATATCGATTAGTCCAACGAGGAACTTTTTATATATATATATATATATATATATATATATATATAT
>NC_089787.1:16777941-16822941 GCF_040412425.1 Macrobrachium rosenbergii | reverse complement strand
GCTGAGTCTGGTCATTTTTGGGTGCCTTTTTAATAAAAAAAAAAAGAACAGATAGTAGAACAGAAATAGTTGCTTTAGCCCGATGTCACCTTTATGCATTATTTAGGTCAGTCAAATTTTTGTGTGCTAGAGACATGGGCTGGGAGAAAGGGTAGAGATTATTATTCTTGGAAACAAAACTGAACTTTCTTTATCTATTTGAAAAGGAGAAATTTTAATTTCAGTGTGTCAAAAAAAAAAACTATCATACAATGTATCAAAGGTTTGTTGTATAAAAAAGAGAGAAATTTTTTTCTATTTCCAAGTCTTAACTTCAGAATTTAAACATAGTCGATTCCCTTTCTAATAGATATCTATTTTTGGTCAGTGAACATCTGCCATACAGTGGGATTAATAAGGTCGAAAGAAGGAGAAGAAACACGCACTGTTTTCCATTTTTTAAATACAAAACCCTTTCCCATTACTGGGAGTGTTAGTGAATATGAATGGTTTGCATAAGTTTGACTAATCCAGAAACAGATGCAAGCTGTCTTCTCTTTCAGTAACAAAGCATCATTTTAGCAAATATAGTAATTTTTTCCGGTGTTAATGGCCGTTGCTGTCGTTTGTACTTCTTTATAATAATGAAACGTGGATGAATGAATGAATGAATGAGTGAGTCTGTCAGTTAAGAAATATTCACCAGCATTAAATATCTTTGTGGGTCAGACCAGAGAAATTAGGTTATTATAGTTTTTTACTTTACCTTCCAAGTTGCCGTTCTTTCCCCTTCTCCGATTTGCACAGTCGCAGAGAATAGATATTGTTCCAATAAGTGACATAAGAACGACAACAGAGAACAAACGGGAGAAAAACTCAGCCTCCTCGCCTCTTGGGCAAAGAAGGGATAAAGAAGGTAAACCTGTGGGAAGACTTTCCCAGGGGAAAGTTTCTGTGATAAGGCTGTGTACTCAGCGCTCGTTATCCACAACAGTATATTTTTTCAATGAGGGAAGGCTGATATTGGACGTGACGCTTTGGAAAACCAGAGAAGAGAGAGAGAGAGAGAGAGAGGTTGGGGATATTAGTCACATGTGGAACTGTGCGTGGCCAAAGTTGATAATTCTTGATTGTGTTAAGAAAAATTACAGTAAAGCCAGCAAACACGGTTGGAGAGAGAGAGAAAATTAATATATTAGTAACATTTTATTATCAGTTGATTATTTCTTTATAAGCTGCCGCTACTGACGCCATTTAGACCTTGTTAACCTGAAGATTTTTTTGTTTTTCCTTAACGGATGATAATGTGAGTGTTGCTGAAAGGACTTGTCCAGAAATGTCCTTCCAGCTGTTCCATTTCCTTGTGAAATTCGAAGAATAAACATTTCGTTGAAGATTCCTGGAGCTATTCAGACTTTATTTCATTTTCTCCATTTTCCTTAGACCTTTCTAATTCAGATTATAAGTCGCCCTTGGTGACGATGAACCAACAAATTGTTATTCAGTTATATCTTTGGTTCATCAATAACTGTCATTTTATTACTGAGAAGGGAACAAGCCCCGCATTGGTCAGCCTTCGCGGTGATTCCCCGGATAAAAGAAAAAGCAGAAAAATAGAAATCTGTTAGCCTTTGCGGTCTTGCGTTTTCCTGTTACCCGCTCGCTGTGTAACAGACATTGGAATAGTATTCGGTAAACGAAATACACGAGTAACACAAAAAAATGAGACGAATAAATAAAAAAATAAAGAAAACCGAGAAAAATGATTTCCTGACTTTCCTGAACCTCATAGACATTCATTCCACAGTCGGACGGAATTTCTGGTTGAAAAGTCTTCTCTTTCATCGGAGGCTGATTCTCCTGTCCGAACATAATTACAGCTTACGCTAACAATATTTTAAATCAGTAGGGTTTCCTACAGCAGGAATCGAGAGACAGAGGAATGGAAACTAGCCGTTAAGACCGTTTTATTTCCCTATCCCGATACACCAGTGTAACAGTCCGTGGCACTTTTAAGAAAAGACAAAACATAACTCCCAGTTCAGGAGAATGTCTTGAGGCTGACGCGTAATGGGAGAGCTCATGGCTGATGTCAATTTAACTTGGCTCTAATCAAGGAGATGGCAATGCCACTTACGTGCCTTGACTTTCTTCGGTACTGTTTCTTTGTTGAGGTTCTTTACTTTGTTATTTTAATTCTGTTTCCACCGGCTGCTGTGACCCCTACTGCTACTTCTACTACTGCTGCTATTGCTGGTGTTGTTACAGTGACTGATAATTATAATAGAATTATTGTCATTATAATTTTTTTTAAATTAACGTAAGATGGTGGACAAAATAAATGTGTTCTATTGAAAGGCACGATTGCAATTACAGTTGAGTAACAACAATTACATGGGAAAATCGCGCAAATTAGTGGGACCGATTTATACAGTAGTTAATAAAGATACCAACACTTTGACACTGGCAATGCAATGGGGAGAATAAATATTGCCCATGAAATCAGATTTCAAGGAGCAGAGTCGTTATTGCAAAGGTTGCAGAAGGCGCACGTCAATGTTCTACCTTTTGGAGTTTAATGTCATTTATTGCTTTTGTTAACTCATATTTGGTTTGAAGTGAGTGATGCACAATAAATTTAGCTCTCACTGACAACGAAGATTTCATGTTCATCTGTTAGAATACCTTTCAGCCAATCATTCAACTCCCTGACAGATGTGTTTATGATATCACATCGTTATTTCTCTCTTCCTTTAGCTCCTTCCTGTTTATATGATCTTTGTATCTTTTCCTTGTTTTCTGGAAACTTTTTGCAACTCCTTTAAATTTTGGGATAGTTTATAACAATGTGAAGAAGATACAAATTACATTGCAGCATAACCCAATGTATTGTACTATTAACCATTGTAATGTCTCTGGTGACACAAATCAAAGCACACTGGCTCAGAAACCTACTTACCATTAATATCACTCACTTTGTTAAGCTCTTTTTCCGCGTAGATACGCAAGTTCTAGGAAAGCACGGAGGCAAAAATTACCACTTCAATCAGGTGCTTTGAAGGAATGTGATAGAAAATGTGTTGCTTCGTCAGTATGAATAATTGAATATTAGTTCCAGGGTTTGGTCTGAAAGAACGTAGCTCGCAATTTGCTGATTATAAACCCTGGGATTCATATATCATATCGGTTACCAAAATCCGAGAATAATCTGTTTTTTTTTTTTAGTTATCACTACAAACTTCTTAAAGGAAATGTCCTCATTTGGTACGAGAGCTCAGTTATGTTACGGAACATCAGATGCTCTATTTAAAGCAATAGTGGACTAAAAACAAGATGAAAACACAGATGAATATAAATATGTAAATGATAATACCGAAAGGTGTAGTAGTTTTTTTTTTTTTTTTGAAAACCTCTCCCTAGTCGGTTGTCTTCCGCGTAAACAATTACAAATCCCGTTCTAACAAATGATTTTACCTGGTAAACTAGCTGTCAAGACCGGTTTGAGTTATATATGTTGTATATTTAAGAGTGTGTGTATGTGTGTATGTGCAGTCCATTTTCCCTGATAAGCGAGCCCTCAGGTATACACAAGAGCAATAATTACCTCATTCTTCCATTAACCAGTGGATAGTGAATGACCAGAAAATTCCTCAGCCTCAAAACCTAAGGCTTACTACACTTACCAGTGATATTGATAGGTTTATTGCGTTCACCTCTTATTCCTCATATGTCTGTTAAATGATTCTTCAGTATCACTAATAGACTTTATTCAGATGCATTGATATTATTCTTTTAACTCTATTATTCCTCTCTCCTGGGGTTCATCTTTACTAAACCATATTATATTATTATTTAAAAAATGCACTTCCTTTGTTATAAGAGAAATATTTTTTTCTATACCCTTTTTCTCATTGTTTCTGCCATTCCTGGGCATGACATGGGCATTGCTTTACCAGTTCCAACTGCTTATGCTTGCAAGATATGTCTGCGTGCAAAGGTGAGTTTTCGCTTCACTTTTGTTGTCCAATTTTCTTCTGTAACACCACAAGCACTACAGAGTCAAACTACTTGTTTTAAATTTTTACTCCCCCATGCCCCTACCCCCAGCTGCCATAAATACAGGTAAAAAATAAGCTTGACTGACCACCAGAAGAAGAAGGTCTCAAGGACCATTATGCAAGAAGGACGTTCCCCACTTGAAAGTCCTTCCTCAGCAAAAGACGCTTCCCTCCTTCACGTTCCATTGACTTATCGACCACAACCTGCCATGAAACCCTTCTTCTCTGGACCCTTTGACCTTGTCGCTCAAATCGTTCGAGTGATGACTCTGAAAACAAGATCTCAGATCTATTGGACTCTATTCCTGCTTCATATAAAAACCTGTTAAGTTGCTGTTTTTATATATATAATTTATTTAACGGTTATTGAAAAGGCCACGAGAAAGTAATGTTTTCTCATCATTTTGAAAATTTGCCTTATTTTTACTCCACTTTGAATATATTTTTTTAAACTTACCTTTCAGTTTAGTAAAACTCTCTTTCATCTTCTATTCCTGTGGCGTAGTATGTATAGAAAGACAATTTGTTAATGAAACACGCGCAGTCCACTAAAATAATTCAGGATGATATAAAAGAATGTTCTTGAAATATCCGTTGTTCTATCCACTAATCATCTATAAGAATTTTAAACGTTTCTTGACCTATGTGTTATTGGAGGAAACAGTATCAAAGTTTCCTTTTAGTTCCACCTCATAAAAAATATTTAGATTTCCCAAGCAGGAAGATGCTAGAAAATATTACAAACACAATCATTATAGATGATTCCTCTGTGAATATCTTTCCAAATACAATTAATCTGAGCTAATTATGGGTTCCTGGCTAGAAAAACAAAGAAAGAGAGAGAGAGAGAGAGAGAGAGAGAGAGAGAGAGAGAGAGAGAGAGAGAGAAAACTTTGACTTTAAGTTAGCCAAAAAAAGGTTGGGCCTCATCTTTCGATACTCAAGCACTATTTTTGTAAACTTCATAAAACTCTGGATCTAGACAAAGAAATTGCTGTTGCAACATCAGTTGAATTGATATTGGATGCATTTGCAACTGGATTCCATCTGACTTGCTCTCAGTTGCACGTTCCCCTGCAATGCTTCCTCTGGGATAAAACGTCCGGAAACCTCTGTGGTCTTCATAACACAAAAATTTTATGTCCTATCGCACAACAGTCTCTCTCTCTCTCTCTCTCTCTCTCTCTCTCTCTCTCTCTCTCTCTCTGTACTCTTATATCTCTTGAATGTTTTCAAAGAATGTTGCCCAATATCTAGTAGTTTATCTTTTTATTAATTATATTCTATTTCATAGTTTTATTTATAAAGTTCCCAAAAGAGGGAACTTCACAGCACAGAAACGAAACAGGTCGTCATTAGAATTCGAGTAAAGATCAGAAGCGCATCAGCGAAGCTCAGATCACAGCCTCTCTTCTCTTTTTCTCCAACTTACAATATCGAGTTGCATATGTTTCCATGAGAGGGAAAGAGAGAGATCTCTTACCTTGAGATGAAAATACTTCACCATCGATAACTCAGTTTCGGTACTGACATGACATTCCGAGCTTCGTCTGATCTCTTGCATCATGTCTGGAGGGACACTGGATCCCGTACCTGTTTCGTCACATGCATTTGATCATAATGTCCACGAGATATCCCTAACCCCTATGACCATTCATCATTTTACTTTCATTCATTACACAACTAATGGTGCTAAGATAAACGAGAGCACAAAGTAAAACTATAAAGCAAAAGAAGGACAAAAATCTATAAAAAGGAACACCCAGATGGTAACCTTCCAGCAAATCTCGTAATATCATTCACGGTTTTCAGCTTTGAGGAACTTGCTATCGCTTATTGCATCCGGACTCGGAGTGTTGCGTACTGCGCAATGACATGACGACAAATGACAGTTGGTGCGGCCGGACCACCTATGTTTTAAATGGTTAAAGCATCCGCCATCGCATGTCGCCAAACTTGGCGACGCGGAAACGGTTCCTGGCAATTGTTGGCGATTTGGTCGTAAACTCGTAATTACAGCATAATGACATCGTAATTGGCAAAATTTCGGCAGTTACGCATTGCGCATCGTTGACCGAGCCATTAGTTATTTCTGTTATAGCTTTCTCTGGAGTTATAGCTACTTTATGACTAATTTTATCCACAGACTAAACTTAAATATGATTATATGGGTAAAGGTATCTGTCTAATTTTAGTTCTACTTTATTTATGTTTATCCACATTTCATAGGAAGAAGTTAACAAGATTTTTATTCGGTGTTTCATTGTTTCTTTTTTTTATTCGATGGAAGCAGAATGAAACACTTGGTGTAGCTCTTGGGCTTCTGGTAATTTAATTTAGTTTTTTTCTAATGGAGAAAATAGAAATCGCGCAGAGATCTGTCATTAAAGATCAGTGAATTTCAGTCTAAGAATAATAATCACTAACATTAAAAAAATATACAAAGAAATCAGTTTTAAAACATAAACTGACTGAAGTAAAATAAAGCCTTGGCGAGAAATTTGTTTTGCTTGAGTTTTTTGATTCATGACTCACAGTAATAACCAGAACCTTTTACTTAGACACCATACTGATTTGCATTCCTTTAATCATTTTCTAATATGTTTGTGCGTCATTCAAACAGTCACCTAATACATACTTAACTTCATCAGAATATTTTCTTATAAGTTTTCCTTTATATTTTAGTATTCATATATTGACAAATTACGTAAATGAGATTTTTAAATAATCACAATTACATCCTTGTCAGACTCTGATGCCGTCCGTTTATTGGATGTTTATAGAATCACCTTTGAGAGACCAGACTGGTTCTCAAGCTATTTTAGTAAAGGTGTTAAAACTACTTTGAAATCAGTTTGATAAATTCATCTCCAGGAAAAAGTCAACGAGGATAAAGGCAAATGAACGTTTCAAGGCTTCAATACATGGAGACTCTCGAATGGTTAATTATGGGGACAGAAAACAGCAGGAAAACAAGTCAACTACATCTCTTTTAAAATAAAGAAGTTTGGATTTAAAGAATAGGTTACCAAATTCTGCATTTTCAATTAAGCCATTTATTGATGACGGTTGATGAATGAGTCTCTTTATCCCGAACGCATGGATCGTCAGCCTTTCCGTCTGTATGTATTATTCCCTTCCAGTATTACTCATTTTTTTTCCTTTGTGCTAACCATTTATCATTTCCATGTGACTTCAGTTTCCTTTGCATCCTTATTCATACCCATATGCGAATAAAGGCTTCAGGAAATGTCGAATAGAATAACTAAATTAACTCTGATAAATGATGCTTCATCAAATCAATAAAAACAAATAAATATACCCACGGCCCCGAATTCATCATTAATACTTGACCGAATTAATTCAAGAATATCTATATAAAAAAAACTTGTTTTTCTTCTCAAGCTATCGTGACCATTGGTTCTGATTGTGGAGAATATCTCGGCAACTTTGCAGAGAACTATATAAAGTCTCATAAATGTGTACATATGGATTGCTATGATATTGAATTTGTTGTTGTCGTAAGCAGTTATTATAGTGACACTTTAACGAGCATATAAGGCTCTTACTTAGAAGAAAATCGAAAGGAATTTTGAATGTAAGCGTTCAAAAATAAGTTTTGTAAAGCAGCTCTGGGATACCAGGGTCATACTCAACAAGCAAGATGCTATTACGACGGACATCGATGATTTTGCAAAGTCCGTGTGTCCTACAGACAGGAAAGTGCTACGAAGATTTTCGGGAATGATGTGGTTTATCAACCGCCAAAAATAGGAACCGAGAGAAAACAAGACCACGTGAATCGAAGGGCCTGGCACAATCTGACTTTCTATCCGAGAGTTTTCACTCCTTGTGTAATATTGTTTTCCTTATATGATGGTGTCACTAGAATCTACTGTTTTCAACATCTCAAGTACGTCCTTCATTAATCCCCTTGCCTTAAGTAACCTCAGTTCAAAGATAAGATGAGAGGGGAATTATTATTCGCCTGAATTAACTGCGACTGGCTTCCTGATAATTGTGCCGCTAAGAAAAGTTTCTCTCTTCAATTATAGGACGATAAGCACCACACTGAATGCTGCCTTTGAATAAACGTCGAATGAATAAACATTAAGAATCCTTCATGCTGGGTCAGGAGAAAGGAAAACGATCCCTTGATCACTGCATCGTTTCTCTTCAGTTGTTTTGGAGGGAGTGACATGAATTTCAATGAGTGGTTGTATTATTAAAAGGATCCCACTCGTTACTACATCATCACTACGACTCTACTACAACGCTGTTAAAGAAGAGGATGAAGTCTCTTAATTCATGTTGTTGTTCTTCTTCACATAACTTTAGTCTAACCCTCCAGGCATGTTTTCCAGGAAGGGGTTATTACTGTCAGTGCACCCCACGCGTTGCCTTGTAGTTATTACTTAAGCTTCTTTGCAGCGTCCCTTCGGCCCCTAGCTGCAACCCCTTTTGTTCCTTTTACTGTACCTCCACTCATACTCTCTTCCACCTTGCTATCGACCCTCTCCTAACAATTGTTTCGTGGTGCAACTGATAGGTTTTCCTCCTGTTACGCCTTTCAAACCTTTCTACTCTCAGTTTTTCTTTCAGCTGAATGACCCTCAAAGGCCTTTGGCCTAATTCCTATATTCCTATCCTTCCTTCCTTCCAGGTGTGTCGGCCACTCCAGTCCTCCCTCTCCTGGATCTCGATCCCGTGTTTCCTTAACAATACACCCAACCCTTCCTTTCACGTGTTTCTGCACATCCCTCCCTGTCCCTGTCGCTCTCCTTTGAGGGCATTTTAAAGTGATACTCCCTAAGGAACAGAAAACTGACGGGTCTTTCAATAAACTTCCAGGGAGATATTGACGGCCTTAGAACGAAGATCTTCTCAAAGAACTCAGAGTTTCACAGCAGGTTATCAGGATCGGCCTTTTCATCCGATATTGAGATGTTTGATTAGATTTATGATGTCTTATGATTCATGACGATGGAAATCTCTGTGTCAGATTACTGAGTAGTAGAAATAATTTTTCACCTACATGAATATTCATAATCATTGTTTATGTTCAGGTTGTTGAGTCTTCATGCATTTCACCTGCTATATTAATAATTATTAACTGAAAGAAATAATTAATAATGCATAGCTATAATTGTTTAATTAACAATATCATACCACTATTATTATTACCGTTTAATATATTATGAATACAAATCCCCAGAAAATCTAATTACACAGTTAATAAAGTTTCACTGGGCATTCCACCCGTGACTTACGACTATTGTCTTCAACCTGTTCGTCTGTCATTTCATTTATGAGGAACAGTAATGTAGTCGTTGTGTAGATATCTCATATCTAGATATACTCAGAAAATGAGCCTCATTGTCTAGACAGAGAGAGAGAGAGAGAGAGAGAGAGAGAGAGAGAGAGAGAGAGAGAGAGAGAGAGAGAGAAGTAAAGTATATGACTTGAAACGGGCTACTCACAGGTTTCTCTGTCTGGCATTCATTAAAGCAGCATCAAAAGCAGCATTTAAAAGTGAGAGTTATTACTAAAGAGAGAGAGAGAGAGAGAGAGAAGAGAGAGAGAGAGAGAGAGAGGCTGGGTCTGTTAGGAAGGAGGAAGGATTTCCCAATAATGTATCTTAGAGGTTTCTAACATCGTTCATTTTGATAAGGCTCTTTTAGTGTTTACCTCTGATTTTTTTTCGGGGTGGGGGGGACCTAGAACCCCCAATGGACCAGCGGTCAGGAGAAAATCATCAGATGCCGTATTTTGGTGACGTTGTCGATACACAAAACAATGACCGGAGAAAGAGAAATGGAAATCTTTTTGCCAAAGGAAGAGATTAACTACTGGGAGAGGAAGAGTGGAATCTGCCACTGAATTCTCAGATACTCAAGAACGGGCCACATTTGCTTAATCGAACAATAAATAATAGTTCAGAAATGTTTAATTACTTTTTGGCAATAGTCCCATAAGTTAACACTTATAATTACTTCCATCGATAAATTGTAAGGAACACATTCACTAGTGTTTTATCTATCTATCTATGTATATATGTATATATATATATATATATATATATATATATATATATATATATATATATATATATATATATATATATATATATATATATCGGAGAACAACCCTAAGAACTATTAAGAAGTAAAACATATATAGGTCATTAAATTCCAAAAAAGAATATACTGATTGATCACAAAAGAGTGTGTTAATGTACTCTGTTGTCAACTGAAATGTAGAAAAAGCTAAAAGCCTTCTTCAGTATCAAAGATGTAAAAATGACCGTTCAAGTTTTGAGATAGTTCTACAGTATTTTCATTTTTGTTTACAGAAATATAAAATTATTATTCTTTTCGATTATTTTGAATTTAAAACAATTCAACGATTTGACTTGGAGTATATGCAAGAGCTATTTTTTTAACAAATAACAGATCACTGGTAGTCTGTGCAATAAGTGGACATTAAATTGTTGTGTCGATTTGCATGACTTTTTCCCAATTTTTCTGACCCTTAACAACCGAAACTGGCGTCTCCAACCTTCCACACTTCATCAATACAGAAATGGAGAGTCAAAGGTTTGTCCTGTCGAGGACCACTTGAATGCAGTGGGCGACTACAAACAGAAGAGTCCATTGGCCGATGTCTGTTAAATCTGACTCACCCATTTCTCTCGATCCTGATTGATTCAATATGGGAATGGAAACGGAAAACCTTCTCTTTGCTTATGATGTGCTTTGCAACATTTAAATCAAAGAACTCTTTCATTTAAAATGGTACATGCATATCTCTATATTCAACAAATACATACATACATATATATATATATATATATTTATATATATATATATATATATGTATATATAGATATAATATATATATATACATACATACATAGAAAACAAACTTACACACCCAAACATACAAACACACATACAAGAAATACATAGCAGCAAAATACACCCCTTCAACCCATTCCATTTCACACAACTTGACTTAAACATTATATACTATTCATTATAACCTAAAAAGTATATATATATAATATCTGTCATTTTTTACATTTATATATCACCCTATTCCTATCATGAACTTGGACTTAAGAGCATCAGGACTGTCACACTGCATCTAGTGCCTTGAAAACTCTGAATGTACACCTTCAACCCCACTCCTTTCTGATGTCTCTCCCCTCCCCCTTATTCTTTTCCAGAAAGTTATATGATAATGAGGTATGATAAACCTGTTTTATTACAAGTTTATGGGCCCAGCATTTTCAGTGACATTTTATACCAACCATCTTGGTGCTTTTTGGTCACCTGTCCCCATTCCTTTTCGGATAGGAATTCTGAACTTTGAACTGCTAAAATGTTCAGTGTTACATTTCAGCAAAAAAATAAGGATTAATATATAAATTCCCACCCCAACTCATTATAAATATTCAACAAGTTTTGATGTTCTTGTCCTCTTTCCCAATAAATATTCATTATTGATCTCTCTCCAGATGAGTAAATCAAATGTAATAACCGAGAGCAAAACAGTAAAGATAAATCTGTAGAGTTTACCAGATCCGAGTTTAACCGTTCGTCTATGACTCAAACCACCCGTACCCTGTTTCAAAAAGATGAACTAATTTAGATCTTGATTTGGCCTTCCCACCCCCACTCACGTTTTAACAAAAAATTGCATTCTTTAATGGAAAGGTTAGGGAAACTTGGGAAAATTATACTTTAGGCACTATCCCCACAATTCTGGAAGCAGAGTTTTCTAGATAGGACGTGTGGATTGGTATACCAAGTTTTGTGAACTTAAAAAATTTCTAAATGCATCCAAGTGAAATTCTAAGTTCAGAATTTGTGCCTTTTAAGATAAAGACACACATTGCTACCCATTGAAAGGTGGAAAAAAGTTATACAGTTTAAAGACTAAATAAATGTAATATATAACATAAATTTCATTTAACCCAAAAAGATAAAAGAAGAACTATAATTTTGAAAAGATATACATCTGATAAATGAAGTTCCAGCATAAAAATATCGAACAACTTGTTTTCTAAGAAAGTAGATAACAGAAAAAGTGCATATAAACTCTAACACACACATATAAATTTTATTATAAATATTAGAAAATTTGCAGAATAAAAATTATGCTAATCAAAATAGATAATAACTCAAGAAAGGCTTAACATTCTCAATATATCTAATTTGATAAAAATTATGTTAATCATCAATAACTGAAGTTTTCACTCAAATATATCTAATGATGAAATCTATAAATAGAAATATAAAGATGATATTAGGACACATTGTATTTGACCAATCAACATTAAGTTTCCGACGGCTTGCAAGTTCACTGTTACTAGATAAAAAAAAAGTTAATTGGAGGTAAGTTAATTTTTCATTTGTTTCCTTTTCAATGCCCCTAATCATCTACCTAAGCGTCATCTCTTTATACATCTTTTAACCTTGTTCTTCGTTTCCTTCATGTACTTTTGACAAGCGGTCCCGTTTCAAAAAATTCATTGTTGTTAAACACCTCAGTGGTACTCTCATCAACTGTGCGTGTTGCTCTATGGAACCTGCAGCCAACTGAAACCTACGAAGGATGAGGGCTTTCTTCGTAAATTTAGATCATCCAAAGGGAGTGTTTGCCTTTCCTAAACATCTGAAAACATTCCTCAGGCCTGATGCGTCCCCTTCACAACTTCAAGAAAGAAGCTCAAGCCGTGTTTGCATGTGCAGTTCCAACAAAGGTTATTTGAGAGGCAAACTATGTCAAGAAAGGCGTGTTACTTTTTCTAGGATCTGTTTACTCTTCTTCTTCTTCTTCTTCAAAAAGTTTTGCGGCAAGAACGCCACCAGGAGGACTGGATGTCCTGGAGAAGGAAAGGTGGAAATATTAACAAGTATTCAGACTTTTCGTCCTTCCTCCCCTTTCGTCTTCGAAGGAGGAGGTTTTGGTTTGGCTTCACATTATCCCCCATCTTAGGCTTATTGCTCAAAATTTTTAATCTTTTCATGATAAAAATGTTATATATGTACGCCATAAGTATCACTCAGGAATCATTTTAAATTCGATATAGTTTTGAATTACAAACATGATTATGTTACTTATTCTGTTAAATGTATTCTGTTTCTTTCCATATTATTTCATTATTTCTACTATCTGATGCATTTTCACAGTTATAAATTGTTCATAAGAAAATTGATTTACTTGACACTACACTTTCTTTTTGAGGCAAGAGGGGTGTGAGTTGAGGCACATATTAAGCATATTGCAATTTTGCAATTTTTTTTTCTTTTTTCTTAGGATTCTTAGATATCTATCAACAGTCACCAAGTGATCTCCATGACAGCGTTTACACAAGTATTTATGTACGAGTATATGCAGATATTTTACTTTACTTTTTATTGGCTTCGAATCCCTCCTTTTTGTCTGTCCTTCACATGTTTTATTCCAGACTCGGCAAACCTTTTGGAAACAAGTTCATGCACTTATTGGTTGGTGAAATGAAAACTGCAATCTGTTGTTATTAATTTTAAATGACTACTTAATGAAATAAATGAAATTTAGACAAATAATGGTTTGGCCATGTGGAGAGAACGAGGGAGGACGGGTGGGTGAAAGGAAGGTGTCACTGGGATGTGGCAGGAGAAAACAGGAGAGGAAGACCTCTTGGAAGGAAAGTCTGGGAAGTTGGCGTGCAAGCGGTCGTGGAAAGGAAGGGTCAGCATGCCCAGGAAGCACCAATGAGTGCTAGAGAGGTGGAAAACAATGCAGAGTGTGGACCTGTTAAGCAATGCTAGGATTGGTCAGTAATTGGAAAGGAAACCAACCAAAACTGAAATACAATGTCAGCACACAAATTGTTTGAACATCCACGTTTTAGAGTATGTAGGGCTAGCAATTTCATCCCATAAATACATGCTGAAAATGGGATATATATATATATATATATATATATATATATATATATATATATATATATATATATATATATATATATATATATATATATATATATATATATATATATATATATATATATCCTGAGTATTAATGTGATATACTGTAGGTCAAATACATATATACTTATTTTATTACTGATCATTTCTTGAAGAATACTAAATGTAAAGTGATAAAGGATCTGAGTTTGCTATAATATTTTAGATAATTTGTTTTTATAATAGATAATTCTGCCTTTGTCTTCTTTTCTGTATTGCAATCGTGTCCTTTTCAAGGTGGGCATTCGTTAATAATGTAAAATAATACTAAAAGCATAAATTTTGTGTTTATGAAACATAAAAACTTCTATATTAATATAAAAATTGTTTGTTTAATGTAATACTGATATTATTAAATATCTCTATAACTTTTTTCTTAATCAATATGAAATATTGCAGCATTACGTTTGCTTCGAACTCGTCCGGAAAACTCTGATAGTATCGTATTTCGTTATGAAAATAATCTGTATGCTTCTAATGATTAAATACCTTTTCAAGTTTTACAAAGATAAAATATTTTGTTGCTAATATTATTTTACATAATATTTATTTAATAGAAATATTGGTCAAAACATAATAAATGTGATACACTATTTAAGCGTCATTCCTTTCTCATTACAGGAACCAGGACCAAAAATTATTGGAACATGATGAATTACAACAGTGGTATTGATCAGGGCTCCGACAGGCGACGTCTGGAGGATTTCGGTAATATATCATATTGATATGTTATACGTAAGCCGCTTTAAATATATTATCATGGTATATCTGTATGCGTAAACTTTCTCTAGAGCAAAGCCATTAATTTGCTTTCTAATTCCATCTGCATCACTAGAAACGAGAGAAAGGAAGAGGTGTTATTGGTCTTAATATGACCTGTTGAGGTTTGCCTTGATGTTTTTTGTTATTTTGTTATTCGGTACTGTACTGTAAATTGTCTCACACCTCCTGCTGGATTAGCTTCTTGTATTTGATTATTTCATGATTTCTGTGGTGAGATTAGGAGTGTAGGACACAAATACTGCAGTCCTTGAGGATTTTGTTTAGAAGCCAAGATGTGTTATATAGTAAAGTAAGTCCTCGTTACTGGGAAGTCTATTTAGCCTGGGCTAGACTGACGCCCAAGGTTAAGTTAAACTGATTGTCAGACTGGATGAGATGTCCGTAGATTACTTTACCCTAGAGTAGTGTTATGGTGAGTAATTTTTAATATTGCTTAGGCCTAAATGTCTTTGAAACAAGTTATTATGGCAAAATGGCGAACGAAATGTCATGCAGACACATCTGATTTATTACTGCACCCCATTCTTGGAAGTGGCTGTGAACGTAACAATGTCCACAACTCGGTCCAAATTGCCAAGAAATGTAAAACCATTTCACGGCAAATTATCAGCGAAATATAAATTTACTTATAATATTTCTGGAATTTTATATCCATTGCCTAATCTATTAGGATATTTTTTCAGGCCTAAAATATGTACTGTATGAAATCTTGGCACATAGGCTATTATCATTATTTAGCTCTGCTTAAGCTGATCTTTGTACCCCATAATTTCTGACAGCAAATTAGTCATTTAAAATTTGGAGGATGGCGACTTCTATAGCCACAATTAGTATTTTATACTTGCCCATAATTACTAATATCCTTTCATAGTTTTTTGGTAAAGTTTTACTTGAACCTGAATGGTATTCCTGAGTCGAAACTGAGGTTTATATGTTATAATGTATGCTTTGAATGATCTGACATTTCATTGGAAAGCAAGTAGGTTTAAGAGGTACCAGATCCCCCTTTCATTCTACAAGTATGAGGAACCACAGAGGAGTACCTTAGATTTTGGATGGGGAAAATACAAAATGAATAAAATTCAGGGGTGTATTCTAACCTAACCTAATGCCTGGGACCTTACCTGGCATGGGCCCTCCCTTACCCCCCACCCCACCACCTAACCTTGCCTAGGGCACTGTAAATTAAGGTGAATAATAAGATTGCAGATTTAGTTCAAGTAGTGTGTAGAACAAGGTATAACGGTTGTTTATGTTAATACAGTTCCCAGCTGACAAATGTTATATAAGGTAAGTTGTTCATTGTGTTTTGAAGTCTCCAAAAAACGATTAATTTTTAAACTCAGCCACCTTCTATATTAAAATTTATATTTTTCTTGAATAAAAGACATGAAAACTGACAAACTTCTTTTCTATAGCATTATCTTGACCTGATTAATAACAGAGAAAAAAATACTAAACTTACATAAGTTGCGAGTTTTTCTAAAGTCCATTGTTTATGTTTTCACTGTTAAGATGGGTAGCTCTTGTTACGTTCAGCTCATGTTTGTTTTACACTTCAGCTGATAAATGCGCATTGTGACAATTTCGCCTACATGCGCAATGACAAAAAACACTAAACAAGATTCTTCAATTAGAATACACTACCTGCAGTAAAAGCATTACTTGTTGGCACCTGCTTTTGCTGGACTTCAGTTGGTGTGTTTTACGACGACAACCCATTTGTTCAGCCGGGATTGCTTACCACTCAAGTTGTTCAATCTGGTGCTGGCGTACTGGAGTTGAATTTTTGAATCGTCCAATCAGAATTCTGATATTTTTATACAAATAATTTTCTTTCGTGTTTCCAAAGCACTAAAACGTTGGAAAAAAAACCGGTTCAGACTGAAAACCAAAAGACGTGTAGTCATGGCTTCCAATTGTGACGGTTGAGGATACTGAATATCAGGCTATTAGCCGGTTTTTAAGAAAAAATGACGATTCTGTACAATTTTTTGGGAGATCACGTGGTTCTTCCAAAGAAGGTGAAGTGTCCCAAGTGTGGCAAGGAATGTGTTCTACGTTCACCCTGGTGGTGTTGCTGAAACATCAGACTCAAAGTAAGGTAAGAAACAAAATCTAGTCTAGAAGTGTCATTTTTAATGCATTGACTAATTGCTAATGTCCTAAAGACCCCTGTGGCCTTCGGCCTTCAGAGCTCAATATTACTCTCTTGCAATCATATATATGTTGTCCCGGTACAATCTTTAAAAATGACAGAAAAGCAAAGTCGCTTTGTCTTCTGTTGACTACCCATTCCTTTTTGCATACATAAGAGTGGCAAACTATACATTTGCCTGAGATATCATCATCAGAGCACAACTGAACAACAAAAAACTATCAGAAAATTTGGTTTTCCATGCAAAAACGGCTGGCTGGAGTCTTCAGAGTTGTTCAAATTACCGCTTCTTCTGTCGGATACACCAATTAACTTAACTTTTCTACAATTTTTGGGTTTCTAATTAAACCATTACCTTTAATTTTTGGCCAAAAAAGTTCTTAACCTGTAATTAACCCAGTCAAATCCATCCCACAAAAACTAGTTCTTCGCAAGACAGAGCAAAATTTATAGTTGTTGCCAATTCATATCCCGTCCGGTAAGTGCAATTACTTGTTGACGTCTCAACATCCATAGCCCCCAGGGCCCAGTGCCCTTAAACACGGCGAAGGGACATTCCATTTGGCGGACAATAAACAGATGCACTGCCAGTATCAGAACCCCTAAAAGTTTAGAAAAAAACCAGTTGAAAAGGTAAAAAAGGCGGTTGAAAATATAAGAAGATACCTTTAAAATGTATAGAATTGCAAGGAACTTTTAGCCTACCTTAGTTTTTATAACTGTATTTTTGATGTGAAAATCATAGGTAAAGGTGTAACTATAAAAGACGTTTCTGGGGTCAAGTTATTCTGACGTGCTGAACAAAATTTAAAATAACAATTTGGGACCGGCTGTAACAAAATGTAATTGACCTTGGAAAACTTCTACATCTGTAATGTCTTCGATACAGCTCAAGGGTAAATTACAGCTTAGTAGCAGCCTAGACGGCAAAATGTTACCCAAAATTCCTGTAAAGCAAGCAAAACAACACAGAAAAATGTCAATTGCCATAATCTAGCTCAATTGGATGCTGATTCATTGCTTGAGAAACGGGGTGAAGAAACTTAACAGGCAAACAATGCTGCCATCTTGGGTTGGGGGCTAACCACTATTTCCATATGTTTCAGTTTTGGGCAGGGGTGGAGAGATGGGGTGCGGCACTTTTTAAAATAATACAAGTTGGTTAAGTGACGTAGGACTTTACGTAGAGACGTGGCTGTAAATAACAGTTACCCAAAAAGGATAACACTTCCATATAAAAAACACAGGTAAATCTATATATTAGCTCCGTGCCTGTTTTTACCTTTTCACCTGGTTTTTCTACACTTTTAGGGATTCTGATACTGGCAAATGCATCTGTTTGTTGTCGGCCAAATGGAATATCCCTTCAAGATGTTTAGTACTGGCCTGGGGGTGTTGGGTACCCATGGTTAACAAGTTATTTAGTTTAAACTTGCCGGATGGGATATGAACCACCCCTTTCAGGTGATTCAGGTGCTCTGTCTTGTGAAGATCGCGTATCTCCCAACTCCTTGTTGGATGGACTTCACAGGTTAATACACTCGAGCGCAAAAATTAAAGGCAAATTCATAATTAGCAACCAAAAACTGTAGAAAAACTTAAGTTAGAAGGCAGTTGGTTTACCGGGAGCTACCATGCTTCTACCTCTCTCTGTCAGGGGCATTGGGTGAACATCTTTCTGGAATCACTAGTAGTGGTATGAAAAGTGTCTTTGGAACGGCTCCCACTGTCCATTTATTTGGCCTTTTTTTTTACACTTGTTTTTGTGTTCCAAATGGCATATGTAGCAGAAATACAACAGTAAAGGTTGAAACCTTTTCCCCAGTTATTTACCCCACCCAGAACCCCGGATTCCCAACGGTCCCCCTCACTATTAGCTATTCTCGAAAGTGTTTTCACCCACCCAAAACCCAGATTCCCAACAGGTCCCTCTTACTGTCGAACTACATTTCTAAGGTAAATTACAGCTCAATTACTTTTGGCCGCCAAAATATTACCTTGAATTTTTGTTCAGCAGGTAAAGTTCTATAGAAAAACGTCAACTGCCATAGGCTAGCTCACCGCGGACAGCCGGCTAAGATCTACCTTTTATACTTGCCCATAATTACTAATGTTCTTTCATAGTTTTTTGGTAAAGTTTACTTCAACCAGAATGGTATTCCTGCATCGAAACTGGCCAATGTTAAAATGTGTGTTTGTGAATGATCTAACGTTTCAGTAGAAAAAAGTAGGTTGAAGAGGTACCAGATCCCCTTTCATGTTACAAGTTTGGGGAACCTCAGAGGAGCTATCCTAGATTTTTGATGGGGAAAATACAAAATGAATAAAATTCAGGGGTGTGGTCAGAACCTAACTTAACCTAACATAATGTCTGGGACTTACCCGGTATGGGCAGAAATTGAGGTAGACCCCCACCACTAATCTCTGACCCAGGGCACTGTAAATTAAAGTGAATTAAGACTGCAGATTTGGTTTTAGGTAGTATGTAAGTATGCCACTCTGTTGCCATATTATTAGCCCAATATGCAGGAGGTTTATTCACACATCAGGGATCAAGATTTTGAGCCTAATCTGTCTGCTCATTCTAGATTGCTGTCCCCTTTGGTGCCACACTTGCTGGGCTCAAATTTCAAACATCTGACTTACCTGGTAGTTATATATAAAACTTAAGTCCCTTGACAGCAGAATTTCAAAACTCAATAGCTTTTGCCGATGGGTAGTCAGGTTACCACCAGTTTCTAAAAGGTACTTGGAACTGTTCCAACTATTCCTCAGATCTTCCTGCTGCCGTAAAAGCATCGTTAGGAATTTCACTCATTTGGCCCGTGTTTTTCACAGAGTTTTCAAAGTACACTTTGGCTTTGGCTTTCGCTTGTTTTTTGGATTTGCTTTGGATTTTCTTGACTCTTTTTAACATTGTTAGTTTTGACCCTTGCTCGTTTGAAAAAAATTAAGATTTTCCTTTTTCCAAGATGTCTGACTTAGCTTCGAGTGTGAGAATGTGTGTGAGGAGATGTAAACCCGGCTTGCTAAAGCAGTTTTAGATCCCCACTCAATTTGTGTAAATTGCAGAGGTAAGAATTGTGAGTTAAAGGACAGATGTGATGAATGTTTGGGTTTATCAGAGAAAGAGTGGATGGGTTACTATCGCTATGTTTCGAAGCTTGAAAGGGATAGGATCAGAAGAGCCGGGAGTAGTAGATCTCGCTCTTCTAGAGATAGTCAGGAGTTGACAATTCTTTTTATTAACAATCCTGCTATTCCTTCCCCAGTAGTGGTAGTTCCAGATCCCCCAACTGATACTGATAATGAGCCACCTTGAAGGATATGATGACATTCAAACCCAGGACAAAGGGTGGAATCCCTCGCAAAGACAGAGAGGAAATGTGGTAATGTGAGAAATCTTAAACACTCAAGTGAAAATAAAAGTGCAAGTGTTGTGGAGGGTGCGATTGCTCGGTCCTGTCGTGCTCCTAGTCCTAGACCTCTTCCAAGCTCACCAACCCCTGTGAGAAGGGTTGTCGACAGATGAAGGGAGGCAACACTAGGCTTTAGCTACCGAGCAGTCAACCCCAAAGCGCACCTGTTGACGCTTCCCAGGGAAACAGGATATGCCCTGCCAATGGAAGGCGGGTTAAAGTGTTTTATTGTCCTCGTCGGAAGACGCAGTTCCCAGACGGGGCTGGCGTCATACATCCGTGGTCTAGACCCTCAAGAGAAAACTTTCTTCTGTGGAGCCAGATCAGAAGTGACGCTTTTATTTCTCCTATGCCCTTCCTGTTGGAGCAGTCCAGAGCAATCCCCTCTTAGCTCTGACGATTGCTCCCAGTGAAAAGCAGACGATGTTGTCGCCGAGCGCCATCTGCTTCCGCTGACGACGAAATGAGATCAGAAGCGCCCCCGAACGTCATTTCCAACGTCTCAACGTTTTGAAAGAATTAGATGATATGGTGGCTCCCCTGTCGATCCTCAACAGCAGGTAGCTCCGCAAATCGGTCTAATTCAAGACATGCAACGTCAACTCTCTTTCCTGATTCAAGTCTTACAACCAGCAGATTTTCGTCCACCGATCATTGTATCAGCCTGAGGAAGCTTTTGACAGATGTCGCACAGGCGTGATCAGTTCCCCCAGCGACCTTAAGGTTTGGCGGGACAATCGAACGTCAAGAGGTTGACGCCAGGGCGCCAGGCGCCAAGATTCTGGACGCCAGGGCGCCCAAGTGGCTGGACGCCAGAACGTTTGTTCATCAGGACTTTGGACGCCAAGACGCCAGGCGTCAAGAAATGAACGCCAGGACGCAAGAATAGGTGAGGCTGGACGCCAGGACGTTAAGCTGCAAGAAGATGGACACCAAGACGCCAGGCGCCAAGAGACTGGACGCCAGGGCGCCGACTGCGTCCGCATGATATTTTGAAAGACGCCGCTACTGCGGTGCTTCGGACAATCAGAAGAAGAAAATGAGGATATCCCACAGTCTCCTGTGGATCCTATTGAAGAGATTTCAGAAGAAGACAATATTAAAGGCCAGCAACTTTCATCGGACCTGAAAAGACTTATGAAACTATTTTCGGAAGTTTTTCCAGAGAACTTTATCCCGACTGCTCCTTGTTCCCCACCTTCAGAATTTACTCTTGGGAAGGCTTCTAAGGTGGCAGCATTTACGAAGATGGTTTTGTCCCGCTCGTCCAAGAGAGCGCTTAAAATGATGAATGAATGGATGCTTCTGAAGAAGGAACAAGGAAAGACGGCCTTTGCTTTTCCTCCAGCCAAACTAGCTTCAAGGTCTAGTGTTTGGTATCAAACTGGAGAATCTTCGTTTCCTTGGAATACCTGCCTCTTTTCCAAGGCAGGGATGTTGGGCGGAATTCTAACCCACAAACAAAACAACACTCACCCATCTTTGGTTGCTGGAGATGGGTAAGGTCCACGGTCGCCAATCACAGCACACACAAACCACAAAAAACAAAATTTCAAACAAACCCTCCACCAACAACGAACCAAAAAAAAAGAAGACACATGCACCATCAATATCAGTACCAGTATCCAAAAAAACCAGACGAACTCCCGTTCACTTTCAAGGTTGGACCTCAACTCCCCAAGACTTCCCAAAACCGAAAAACTCCTGACAGACAGACAGACAGCTCCGTAAAACGGACTCCAACAACCGAACCACTCACAACAACAATTTACACTTACTCTCTCTCTCTCTCTCTCTCTCTCTCTCTCTCTCTCTCTCTCTCTTCTCTCACAACAAAACGTTGGGAAATGCTAAATAAAAACAAATTTCTTCATCCCTCTATATTTCTCCCCCTTTTAGCATTTCCCAACCAACACCTTTCACACCTCTTTTCAAATCGCTCTTACGCAACACCCACGGATGCTCACTAGCAGGTCCTCTAGATCGCGTTCATGGGCACGCAATCATTCTCTCAGACTCGCTCTCTCTTCCAGCAACATTCAGATTTACATTTTCTCCTCCATTCTCTCTCAGATTCACGCTATCTTCTTCACTATTACCACTCTCAATTTCATTCACAATCTCATCTATACCCTCTAACTCGTTCCCAAATACCTCCCAATTCTTCAACTAACCCATCCCATTCGCTCATTGACCTTTCCAATTCTTGCAACGATTCATTCATGCTTTCAATCACTCTCTATCACTGCTACGCTCTCTTACTCTTACACTTTCGCTCACCTCCAACCGTTCACTAACCCCTACACGTTCAGTCAACTCAGTTATATCAAACCCGCATATGCTATGCTTACGTTCTGTTCATACCATCCCATTCATCCGTATTACACGCTTTATCACTCATTTTCACTTTGGCACTCACACCCTATCACACAACTTACGACCATTCCGTTCACTTACGTTCTTCCCTTTCTCACGTTTTCTACCATACTCTATCAAAACAAATTGCTGATCCTCATGCAACAACCCCTCACGTACATGCATCACACGCACCGCTTGCATCCTGGAGGATCCACCCATTTGAACCCCTTCACACTCAGTTTCCCGAATTCGCTGTCACAGTCACCCTCTTTTGTCTACATACACTTGATACATGCCCTTCCATTCCACATTCGACACACTTCGCTCTCGGTTCTGAACACATTCTCGCATAATGCCCATTCTTACCACAGTTGCCACATATTACATTCACTGAGTACCCCTACAACCATTAGCAATATGACCTACCTGTCCGCACCTGCAGCATTTAACCCCTATCTTTCATACACTCCCTTACCAAATGTCCCGATTGCCCACACCAAACACGCTCCTAAAGCCCACCTACACTCATTCTTTTGTATGTCCTTCCTTTCCACATCTAAAACACTTTGCTCGACTTCCACTCACTCGACCTTCCCCTTTGTACACTACTATCCCTAACCCGTCCAACCCGTTGTTCCCTTACAAACCCATCATTCATCCTCCCTGGCACCTCCACATTACTTGCTCTTTACACTCCTATCTATTACACTATCGGCCATTCTCATTGGGCCCTCAACACTGCATCCCTAAAGCTTCCAAACTCTGGCACTCTCTCATCTACCCCAGCCCTTACACTTACACTTCTACTCTCTTTTATAACCCTGTCAAGCTCATAATCTTCTACAATTTCCAAAATTTCTCCCAAGTCAACCTTTCATTCGTCCATCTTTTCTTCCCCTTCCGCTTCAAGTTCACAAATTCTCTAACTCCATCTGGCACTGTCCCTAACAACTTCCGTACTAACTCCTTACATTCATCTATCCCATCATCCCCAAACTTCTTCCTTGCCAACGTCTCCAGCCTACAAGCATACAGTGACAAGGTTTCCCCAGCTTTCATTTTTTGCCTCATCAAATTCATTCTTCCTCTTATACTTAACACTCGCTTTCATACGCCTCGCTTGCTCAACTAGTCTAGCTTTCACCTTGTCATACTCAACATCTCCCACACTCATAATAACCCTATACATATCAAGCAAAAACCCAGTCAAATATTCTCCTAATTCTCGTGCCCACACTCTCTTACTCTCCCCATACTTATCCTGACAAAACCTTTCATACTCCCTAAAGAAATCATGCACATCCCTACTTCCATACTCATTATACCTTTCACACCAGGGTACCTCCTCACATACATAGCCTTTCTCACTTCTTTCTCACTTTCACTCTCACTTTCGCTACTTTCACTCTGTCCTTTCATACCCTCTTCCGAATACAAAGAGTCCACTTCCGCACTTACATTCATCTTACTCATTACACTCTTCTTCCCCCTCTTTTTATCCACTTTTATCCACTCACCTCCATCTACTTCACTATCACTATTGCCTTCACCCTCTCCCTTCTTTCCTGCCTTTCCCACTTCCTTACCCTTCTTACCAATTTCTTTTCCCTTTCCCTTCCCTTTTTCCTCCCCTGACTTATCCTTACTTTCCCTCCGTTCCTTCCCTTGCTTTTCATTCCCCTTTTCCTTACCCTGCCTTTCATTCTCTCATTTCTTACTTCCTATTTCCACATCACTTTCATCACTCACGCTTCCATTCACTTCTTCCTCCTTTTCTTTCTCTCTTGCCCCTTCACATGTTCCAGAGGACCTGCCTCCAACAGCCCCTTCTCCAAAAACCACCCCTGAACCTACCTTTCATCATTTCTTCCACACTTTTCATCATTCCTCCAACTTTTTATCCATCCTCTCTTCCATTCTCTCTTCTGACTCTTTCATCTCCCTTTCATTTCTTCTTTTGCACTTCTTAGCATTCCCTCCACCTCCTCCAACTGACTCCTCAATCTCTCATTCTCACCCCTCAACCACGTATTCTCCTCTCTCAACCTTACTAGTTCCTCTTCCATCCTTCTCTTCAGTCACACTACCAGCCACCAATCTCACTTGCAGCTGCAATACCAGCTGCCCCACGTTGGGCGCCAAATATTATGTGGCGAATTCTAACCCACAAACAAAACAACACTCACCCTGATCTTCGGTTGCTGGAGATTGGTAAAGGTCCATGGTCGCCAATCACAGCACACAGAAACCACAAAAACAAAATTTCAAACAAACCCTCCACCAACAACGAACGAAAAAAATGACACACATGCACCATCAATATCGGTACAATCCAAAAATCAGACGAACTCCCCGTTCACTTTCAAGGTTGGACCTCAACTCCCCAAGACTTCCCAAAACTGAAAAAATTTCCGACAGACCGAAGACAGACAGACAGCGCCCAAAACGAACTCCAACAACCGAAACTCCAAAAACGATCAACGAAAACAGTGTTCTCTTTTCCTCTCAGCTCTCTCTCTCTCTCTCACAAAACGTTGGGAAATGCTAAATAAAAACAAATTTCTTCATCCCTCTATAGGAGACTTCTCTGAATCTTGTTGACTCTACTCGTCGAAAGTGGCAATGGGGAGGACGAAGTTTTGTTGGTCAACATCAGAGCTGGACCACCTCCTCAAAGGAATTTTTAGGGCCTTTGAGGTCTTTAATTTTCTGGACTGGACCCTGGGAGCTTTAGGAAGAAAGATGGAATTATTCAACACAACTGACACCGAAGAACTTATATATCTGATGTCGTGTATGGATAAAGGGATCAGAGATGGTGCCAACGAACCTGAAGAAAAGGGCCCATCTTTGCTCTTTTCCTGGCTAATGGGGTCACGTCCAGTCAAAAATGTGAACTGATTTATGCCCCTTTTTCTTCTCACCTTTTCCCTCAAGGCTTAGTAAAAGAGGTCTCTCATCCTTGGCTCAGAAAACCACGCAAGATCTGATATCAAAACAGCAAGGAAAGTCCTACCAACGACTTTCACCACTAAAAGAGTAAGGCTGAGGCTCTTGTTTTCAGGTATCTCAGCCCTTTCGTGGTCGGCCCTCAGGTAGAGGTTCCTCTAGAGCGGGTAGAACTTCAGCTGAGAAGTGGCTCTAGACAGGAAGAAGCAGGACCTGACTATCTTCTCCTGCAGGCAGCGGTAGGTGCCAGGCTTTCCAACTTCTGGCAGGTATGGAAGAAAAGAGGAGCGGATCTTTGGTCCATTCAACTACTCAAGGATGGGTACAAAATCCCTTTCCTAAGAAAGCCCCCTTTGGCAGACAAACCAATAGATCTGTCGCCCAGATACAGAGACGAATCCAAGGCACAGTCGATTCAACAGCAAGTCTCCATATTATTGCAGAAGAACGCACAGAGAAAATACGAAATCTGGATTCACCAGGGTTTTACAACTGCCTTTTCCTGGTTCCCAAGAGCTCGGGGATGAGACCAGTACTGACGTTAGCGCCTCAACGTGTTTGTACAAAAGACGAAGTTCACCATGGAGACAGCAAAATCAGTGTTAGCAGCAGTCAGACAACACGACTGGATGGTTTCCTGGATCTTCAGGATGCATATTTCCACATCCCTATCCACCCGGCTCCAAGAAATACCTGAGATTTCTTCAAGGAAGAGGTATTCCAGTTCGGGCTCTTTGCTTCGGCCTAAGCACTGCTCCCCAAATTTTCACGAGACTAATGTCAAATGTAGCTGGAATGCTGCACACGAGATGCATCAGGCCTCCCTGTATCTGGACGACTGGCTCCTCAGAGCTCCTTCCTTCAATTGCTGCCTGGAGGATCTTCAAACGACAATCTGTTTATCAGAGGAACTAGGACTTCTGGTAAACAGACAGAAGTCACAACTAACCCCATCCCAAGAGATCCTGTACCTTGGGATGAGGATTCAGTCTCGGGATTTTTGGGTTTTTCCGTCACCATCAAGGATGGAACAGGCCTTGGTAAAACTACAGGACTTTCTGGGGAAACAGATGTGCTCAGTGAGGGAATGGATGAGTCTGCTAGGACCCTTTCCTCTCTAGAGCAGTTTGTTTCTTAGGAAGACTAACCTGCCCACTCCAATTCCACCTCAATCGGTATTGGGCAGAGAAAAGGGGTTAGAGACAGAGTGTATTCCCATTTCAGAGACGATGAAACAATGCCTTCAGTGGTAGAACGACCCAGTCAAGCTTCAGGAAGGCCTTTCATTAAAACAGAGGAACCCAGACCTAGTGTTGTTCTCCGACGCGCCGGACTCGGGTGGGGAGCAACATTGGGAAAGATGGAGGTATCGGGCTCCTGGACCAGAGAGCAACAGAAGCTCCACATAGACCAAAAGGAGCTGACTGCAATATTTTTAGCCCTCAAAGAGTTCGAGCACTCAGTTCAGGACAAAGTCGTTCAGGTCAACTCCGACAACACGACGGCGTTGGCCTACATCAACAAGCAAGGCACCCACTCCAGGTCGTCTACGAGACGTCGAGGCAACTCCTTCTCTGGGCAAAAGAGAAGAATGTGACTTTATTGACACAGTTCATTCAAGGAAAGGAATGTGAGAGCAGACAGTCTGAGCAGGAAAGGTCAAGTCCTGGCAACAGAATGGACTCTTCATCAAGACGTCTGCAGAGATTTGTGGCGGATTTGGGGACATCCATGCATAGACCTCTTCGCCACAGCACAAACGAAGAGGATGGAGACGTACTGTTCTCCGTTCCAGATCCCGAGGCAACGTCCATAGATGCTTTTTCTTTTAAATTGGTCCAACCTAGATGTTTACGCTTTTCCCCTTTCAAGATTATAAACAAAGTCATTCAGAAGTTCGTGTCCCACGAGAGCACCAGGATGACTCCTAGTGGTCCCTTTTGGCCGACAAGAGAATGGTTCACAGAGGTACTGGAATGGATGGTGGACACACCAAGAAGTCTGCCTCTGAGATCAGATCTACTCAAACAACCCCACTTGGAAAAGTATCACCAAAACCTCCAAGGCCTTCAGACTATCAAAAAACTCGCAAGAGCTAGAGGTTTTTCAAGGAGGCAGCTAGAGCGATCGCAAGAGCAAGGAGGTCATCTACCATCAAGGTGTACCAATCCAAGTGGGATATTTTAGAGGATGGTGTAAGGACAACCTATTTCCTCTTCCAGTACCTCTGTGACCCAGATAGCGGATTTCCCTTCTTTATCTCAAGAGGATACGTAACTTTTCAGCCTCGACTATTAAGGGATACAGGAGCATGTTGGCAGCTGTCTTCAGACACAGAAACTTGATTTGTCTGCCAATAAGATCTCCAAGATCTT
The DNA here is from genome assembly GCF_040412425.1 of Macrobrachium rosenbergii. Taxonomy (NCBI): domain Eukaryota; kingdom Metazoa; phylum Arthropoda; class Malacostraca; order Decapoda; family Palaemonidae; genus Macrobrachium; species Macrobrachium rosenbergii. The sequence goes on along the minus strand of NC_089787.1, from coordinate 16,794,843 downwards.
CTCAGATCATAAGGCAGAACTCACCAGCGTGGAACCTACTGTAGACGTGGTCCTTAGGTTTCTCATGTCTGATAGGTTCAAACCTTTACAAGAGATTTCATTTAAAGATCTCACCATGAAGACTCTGTTTTTGGTTTGCTTAGCAACAGCTAAAAGAGTCAGTGAAGTATATGCCTTCAATAAAACTGTCGGTTTTAGGAACGGCAAAGCTATCTGCTCTCTACAACTGGGGTTTTTAGCTAAGAATGAACGTCCTTCACAACCCTGGCCCAAGGCGTTCGAGATTACAAATCTGGCAGAGATCGCAGGTGAGGAGTTAGAGAGAGTCCTGTGTCCGGTAAGAGCTCTGAGAGCTTACCTGCAAAGGACGAAAGATTTACGAGGCAAGTCAGAGGCGCTTTGGTGTTCAGTTAAGAAGCCCTCTCTGCCAATGTCAAAGAATGCGTTATCCTTTTTCATAAGACAGTTGATAAGGGAAGCTCATTCAGAATGTAGTGAGGCGGACCTCAAGCTTCTAAAGGTTAAAACCCGTGAGGTCAGAGCAGTTGCAACCTCTGTAGCCTTTAGACAGAATAGGTCCCTACAAAGTATCATGGACTCTACCTTCTGGAGAAGCAAGTCTGTGTTTGCCTCACACTACTTGAAGCAAGTACTAACGCTTTATGACGACTGCTATACACTGGGACCGTTTATAGCAGCTAACTCAGTAGTGGGAGAAAGGATCTACCCCTGCAAACCCCATAAAACAATACCCTTGATTCTTGCCTTGGAATGGTTGAAATTTTATGGTTGTTTGTGGAGATTGGACGCAGTCTTCCACAATCATTGATTTTAGTCAGGTGGTCATTTTGTTCCTTGGTGGCGCCCGAACAAGGGTATTATAGGTTGTCTGTCACATAGAGGTTGGTGCACCGGTTGGCAGCTCCTAGAGGTCTTCAGCCCCCTGAGTGGATCACTGGACCTCTTAAGGAAAGCAGACATAATGAGGGGGAGTTCATTGAAGTCAGCTTCCTTAATCCAGGTAAGAACCTTAAGTTGGTTTATTAACCCTTAATTTTGTCAATTCCAACGATGTTGGCTGTCTCTGACCCTCCACCAAAGGTGTCAATCAGCTATATATATATAACTACCAGGTAAGTCAGATGTTTGAAAATGATATTTTCATATTAAAATAAATTTTTGAACATACTGACCTGGTAGTTATATATAATTAAATGCCCACCCTCCTCCCCTCTAGAGACTAGGGGCATGGAAGATCTGAGGAATAGTTGGAACAGTTCCAAGTACCTGGGTAGAGGGTGCACAGGTGGTACACCTGACTACCCATCGGCGGAAGCTGCGAGTTTTGAAATTCTGCCGCTCGTCAGGGACTTAAGCTACAGTATATATATAACTACCAGGTAAGTATGTTAAAAAATTTATTTTATTATGAAAATATCATTTTTAGTTCTCGTTCTTTTCAGGTGGCACCACTCCTTACTAGATCCCCCTATTTTGCGCCTTGAACTCCTCACAGGTATTGTAAAAGTGTCCGAGATGGCATTCTCCATGGACGCCATGTGTTCCTATTCTGTCTCTGCATTTATTTGCTAGTTCTTTTCAGGTGCACTAGGTCTCTTTGGCATCAATGCTTGCTACCTTTTCTGAACAGGCTTTGAACCTGCACATTTTGAGGTTTGGCTCCTCGTCAGCCAGGTTCTTTCATCATCGGTGCTTCAAGCAATTTCAGCATTAGCGCCAGCCACCACAGCGGGTGCTACCTCTTTGGGTGCCAGTACCTCATTGGGCATTAACTGTCACACTGTTGGTGCTTCAGATGCTTTCATCGTTAGCGCCAAGTGCCACTCAGCCACCAACTTCTCCTTGGGCATTACCGGCTACATCATTTGTGTTTCAGATGCTTTTGGCATTAGTGGCAGCCACCACATCATCAGTACTAAGATGCTTTTGGCATTGGCACTGGTTGCCTCATTGGGCACTGGCCACCACATTGTCATTGCTTATGTGTCCTTCAGCATTGGCAGTCATCCTCCATGTCATGGATGTGGGAGACTGCTAACGTAGAGTTCTCTGCTTGAATAGAACATGTTCTGACTCCCTGGGTGAGTCTTTGCACTTCTTTCAATGCAAAGGTTGCGTGGCAAGAACTTTGTTCTTTTCTCACTTCTTGAGTCTCGGTGCTTGAGACCATTTCTGTGACACCTGCTCATTCTTTGCAGACAGATTTGGCTTTATGCACTATGTGAGTTTACCCCCTTCCTGCTTAGGCTACACTGTAAGGAGAAGCTCCATATCCTGAAGTGAGATGTAGATTTTTTTTTGCAAGGAACAGTGGAATTTGTTACAAAGTGACCTCGAGGCTTCTACAGTTGCTTTGTTTCTGGTATCAGTGCTTTGGGGAAGATAGAGACTGGTACTGAATGCCTCATAACAAACTTTTTTTGTTTGCCTGGCTCTGATTCCATTGACTATGGAGGTGACAAGTTTGGTTTTAGCAGTGATCCAGAGGAAGATTTGTTGCAGTCAGTAGACTTGCTAGATGCTAATTTCCACTGTTGCTTTTCCTGAAGTTTTGACAGGAATGCTGTCCTAGTTGAGCAAGTGGACTCGCCTGTTGTTCCTCTTTCTAGACAACTTTCAGAGTTTAGTGGACAAGAGTTAATCTTATAAATTAGTAGGTATGTGGAGAATACAGTCAAACCTCTTAAAACTGGCATTCTGTGGTCTGGGAACTCCCGTGGTTCGGCTCGATGTTGAATCAACTGCCATTAGTTCATTGAGCGGCCATGAGGGCGGTGCCACATATTGTTTACAACTTCCCGACAGCAAAATTTTGCCATATCTCTTGTTTTTATGAAAATAATTGTTAGCAGTGAAAAAGTGTGAAGTTAAATATATTTTCGATGTTTTAAATTTAAATGCATAAATACATTTTTCAGAGATTCCACTTGAGAAGGCTCTACCAAGTCAAAACTTTTAATCAAAACAGTGAGAGATTTGGCAAACACACTAATTTCTTACTCAGAGTGCTCAAAAGACCTCATTTCTTTTATGTAGCTATATATTTACCCATTCAGTGTGCCACCCAAGAGATCTGATGATGCTAGAGGTATAAAGTGCAAGCATAAATCTTTATCTATGCTAGAAAATGTTTCTATCCTTCCCTTTAGTTAGCGAATGTTCAGTGTTCATTTTCCTCAGTAGATGGCAGTGTGCTTTGTTTACTTTCTGATGGCGAATGCACTGAGTGATTGCCGAAATTCTTTCTTTCTTTATTTTTAACATCTCTTTACCCTCTACAGTCAAACTAAATGACAAAGAAACTAAAAGCGATAATTATGAAGATAGTAAATTTTGGAGATGAAAGTCACCGATAATATACTGCAGGTTCTGAGAAAAGCTCAGTAGTTGATTTACAGTTTTAGACTAACTTGGGAATGTAAGCTAAATGTGTTGAATAAAGTACACAATTTTAAAGAAAATTATACAGTATGAAGTTGAAAATGATAGTGAAAATATATGAGTAATAAATGATAAGAAGTGGTGTCATAACTTAGCGAAGTAGTAGACTAAGTCGGCAGCTGAGCAATTTGTGTGTGGAATTAGCTTGCAAGACTGTTTGCATTTTTTAGGGGTGTACTCTATGTTCCAGAATTTTCTGTAGCATTTTCCCGAGACGTAACCTAGTACTGGGACCTTTCCCTGAAAAAAGCGGGATTCCATATCTTAAAAACTAACCATAGAATTTTCTTGAAAATAATCTCAGACATGTATCAGAGGTTTGGTCTGCATAGGGATGGGAGCTACATATAAATTGACTTGAGATGTTTACAGTGTAGATCAATTTTGCATTGGAAGAGCTAGTGCAGGGTAAGAACTGGCTTACCTAATGTATGGATCGGGTAGATACAAAGTCACCAAGTGCCACATGAATACTTTATTGAGTAACATTCAGCCTGTAAACAAGTTTCCAAATTAAAAACAAACCCCAAATTGTTAAACAGAAACTCAAAATGTAATCCTAATAAAATATGCAAACAACACAGCAATATTCGTAAAATCAAATATAAAATGTAAGCAGTCTATTACACAACACAGCAATAGCACTAACTCCATTACAAATACAAACGTACAGGATATCCCACTATAACATTTCCAAATCCATCATAAACATAAGTACATTTGATTAATCAATACAGCAACTTACACCTTGGCGCTCCATATCAAACTCCCACACATGCTTAACCTGTGCAATGCTGGCCATACACCTCTGCCAGTACACTCTGGACGTATTACCTCAACCAAATAAATAAAACAGAAATCAGCCTACATTTGCACACCCGGCTAGGAGGCCAACCGACACCTGTCAACACACACACAGAAAAGACGGCCAGCAGTCGCCTCGCCCACTTCCTGATTCCCCAACAAAACACCATCACGTTGCGCAATAACTTGTTTCTAATATTATTCATAATTTGTTTAACATTAATTTTCTGTATTATATGATGTTACAAACAAAATATACAATTATAAATAACTATGATTACATCATACACTCCCCCCCGCCATAACTCAACATTCACCACGCTCTTCAACAGGAAGTAAAACTATCAGTTTATGAGCGGACCGTTTAATTAACATATCGGTTTGACCTTTGTACTGTGGACCTGGTTTATGCACTTTATACCTCAAGGTTACATCTCGCACCTGACCATCACTTCAGGTACAGCTACGGCAACTTCAGCCATTTTCCATGCACCCTTTACAATATTGTTTTCCTGTATAAGTACAATATCACCTGGTCTTAAATTCCTATGCCATTTTTGCCTAACTAAAAGTGAAGAAAAATAATCTCGATGCCACCTCTTCCAAAAAGAATGTACAATCTTCTGCATAAACTGAAAACTTTGCCTTGGATTATTACTTTCATCCCATAATCCACTTGGGACTCTGACACCTGTATGACCTAAGAGCAAGTCATTAGGGCAAAGATAAATGCCCAAACTGGGATCAAACCTGGTTTGAGACCAATTGACGGCTGTTCATTAAATTAGCAATCTCAAACATACAAGTCTGAAGCTCACTCCATGAAAGAATATTAGTACCAACAGACATCGTAATACATCTCTTTACAGACTTTATCAGAGATTCGCTGCACCCATTCTCCCATGGAGCATCTGCAGACTTGTTGAATGTCCAACTCATTCCGAAAACACTACCAAACTCTGAAATTTGTGTCATATTCCAGTTCCTGGCCATAGTTCGCAATTCTTTGTTAGCTGCTACTAACTGTGTGCCTCCATCTGAATGCATACGCTTTGGAAATCCTCTTATGGAGACAAACCTACGTAATGTCATTAAAAAATTCTCTGTATCATAACCCTCTGCTAAATCTAAGTACACAGCTCTACTCACCATACAATTAAAGATTATCCCATAAACCTTTTTTCTAGTGCGCCTCTTGACTGTGTCTTTCACAATAAATGGTCCAAACAAATCAATAGCTGTATTAAAAAAGGGTGGGGCGGGTTGAAGTCTCTCAGATGGACACTGACCCATGCATTGCTCTTCAGTCTTCTTAGCCAATTTATGACAAATGACACACCGAGCCTTCACTGACTTTATAAGTTTCCTGGCTCCAGGCACCCAAAACTTGGATTGCAATTTGGCTAAGGTTACCTCTACACCAGCATGATCTATCTCATGGATGTGTTTAACATACAATCTTGTGAATGAATGCCTCACAGGTAACAATACGAATGTACTCCTGTTCCAATTATCCTTCAGCCATACTGAAATCCTTTGACCAACACATATTAAACCTTCCTCATTCATCACAGCTCCAAGTCTCTCATATCTCTTTTCCCAGTCATCAGCTATAGTCTTCTGGACCCACCCTACCCATATCCTCTGCTACTTTCAAATCATCTGAGTTAGGAACTAAAAAGACACCTTTAAATGACCTCAACCTAACTGCCTTCAAAACTCTAGCAGTCACTCTTAAAAGCTTACTGTAACTACCATATCTATTTACATCAATTATAACAGTATTATCCCTACATAGATTATTTACAATTTTGACTGGAGCAATATCTGGTAGTTCGAGATCATTTGACTGACTGATGGGCCATTCACTAACAGGTAAACACATAAATGGGGTCCATTCTGCCATGAAGAATCAGAATCTAAAAGCATAGGTGTGTAGGCCTTGTAGTTAAGTCTGCTGGATTATTTCCTGAGGATGTCCAAAACCATTCAACAGATTTTGATTTAGTTTGAATTTCTGCTACTCTAGTAGCGACAAAAATATTAAAACTGCTTGACTTATTACAAATTTGTGCTCTGACAATAGATGAATCAATAATATGTATGACTGACTCAAGTTCAATGTCTATTTCCTTCTCAATCACAGTCCTCAACCGGCAGGCCAACACAGCCCCACACAACTCTAACCGTGGGATGGTGAGCTGTCGAGTAGGGGCAATCTATTCTTTGCCATCAAGAGTTTACTTACAAAGGGTCCATCCTCACTTTCCCACCTCAAGTACGCACAGGCTCCATAAGCTAACTTACTTGCATCTGCAAAAATTACTAGATCAGGCTTACCAACGGCATCTTTAGGCTTCACACATCTATGGAACGTCAAGGTTTCTAACTCATACATTTCTTTAAATAACTTTCTCCATCTTTCATACATATACTGTGGCATTGCTTCATCCCAATCTAATCTTCGCTCATTTTCACTAATGGTGGTTAGTAAATCGCGCATAAGCAACTTTGCTTTCAAGGTGAATGGTACAATGAACCCAAGGGGATCTTACACCGAAGCAGTTTGACTGAGTACCATCTTTCGATTTAACGTATTCGGGAGTTTCTCATTGATTTCTGATTTCTTTATGGGTGGCTCCATTCGAATATTTTTTTACTTTCTTAGAGAAATTTATCTTTATCACATAGAAAACAGGTCCTCCTTAGGATTCCAGTTCAACCCCAGTACCTTTTCTTATCAGTTTTCAAGATGTTAAGAAAATTATCTTCTGGACTCTCACCTGACATAACCCACTGCTTGATCTGAAATCCTCCCGAGATAATATTGCATTAGCTTCTACAATACTTCTCTTAGCCCTTTCAACCGTCGATACACTTGACAGTATATCATCAACATACTAGTTGCGATTGATCATCTCTGCAGTTAGGGGAAAGGATTCATCCATCTCGGTGGTTTTACATAAGGCCATCATTGCTATTATGCCACTAGGTCTATCACCAAAGGTCACAGTAGTAAGCTTTTTATAGTGATCTGGCTCTCTGTCAGTCTCTAAGTCCCGCCACAAAAACCTATGAGTATGTTGATCAAGTTCTGAAATTCGTACAGAGTTGTACATTTTCTTAATATCTGCTACGATGGCCACAGCATGCTGCCTAAAACGTATCAGTATAGCAATCATGTTGTTTAGCACATCAGGGCCTTTTGCAAAGTAATCATTAAGTACGTGACCAAAGTAAGAGGAAGAAGAGTTGAATACAATTCTCAAAGGGGTAGAAACCGAGTCTGGCTTGTGGATTTCATGGTGGGGCAAGTAGTGAATGGGACCATTATAATTACTTATCTCATCTATGTTCAATTTTCTAGCAACTCCCCTATGAACCATATCTAAAATCTGATCATTATATTTTTAGAGTAATCCTTCCGAGCTTTATTAACCTCCGTTCAGTAGATTTTAGTCTTCCATATGCAGGGAAACATTATTAGGGAGCTTGTTAGGATCCTTAATCCATGGATAGCTTGCAATCAATACCCATTTATTGAATCATAATCAAGTCCTTCTTCTATCTGTTTTAATTCCATTTCCTCCTTCAAGCTATGTTCCCCACTCAATGAACACTTCCACATTTACAACCACTACATTTAGGTATACATGAAGTTCCAAAATTTTCAACTAAAAAAATCTTCTAACTGTTTTGAGAGGTTCTCACTGTATCGTGGTATGATGTCATTGACCTCAGTAGCTACAGTCATGTGGCTAATCCCACCGTTAAGACACTATTGGTACCCATATTCTTATTCATAACTGGATATGAACCTCTTACACACATTCCAAAATTGTTTTGCATTAGCTGTAAGGTATCAATGGTTCTAACCACTTGAGTATCATGCTACTGTGATCCACGCCAATTAACAAATCTACCTTGCCTGTTGGCCGACAAATTTTCCTCCTCTACACCAAACAATTTAGCTATCAATGTGGTGTCAAATTCTGCAATGTCAGATGTAATTTCATTGATACCACAAGCTTCAATAGTCCATTCAGTACCTGTCAAATCAGTAATTGGCACATTATAAACTTTACTGTCAAACAGCTCAGTGCTATTCCCAACTTTAGTTACAGTGAGACTTACATCTTTACCTCTCAAACCCAACTTGTTTGCCATCCGATGCGTAATCATGGTTAAATTTGAACCTGGATCCCACAATGTTGCCACCTTTTGCCCTTTACTCTGCATATGTCCAATCATCAACAATACTCCCTCCCTCGACAATAAGTTATTTGATCCCTGTACTCGACTGGTGAAATAATTTTGTACAAAAACAAAGAATGGAGAATAGGGTGGTGAGGTCTGCCGCATACTTCATTATTTTGATCTTTAACATGACATAACTCTCTGTTCAAACAGTCACTACTGACATGTCCCTTTCGTAAGCAGATGAAGCATACTCTATTGCTTTTTAACAGCTCATATTTAGATTTATTATCCAAGTACTGAAACCCTGAACAGTCCAAAATGCTATGGGAAGCTGTACCATGAAACCAACAGTTCTTATTAATGTTAGGTGGCATGTTAGGGTCTACTCCTAGCTTGACTTGATAAGTTTGAAAACAATTTGGTTCATGTTTACAATACATTCATTTAATTGTTGTTGTTGTGACTCTTGGTTTTCTCTTAACTGCTTAATTGCTTCATTCAAGTTATCTGAATAATAGCGATCCTCATGAGCCGCACTGTGCACTGCTGCCCTATCAGTGGTTGTACTTGACCTCACTCCTTCCTGCACATACTCTATTACCTTCCTTTCTTTTTCTAAAAATTCTAATAATTTTCCAAATTCCTTCTCACTTTGGGACTCACTAGCTTTGAAAACCCATTCCCTTTTCAATGTTGGGGGTAAGAGCTTTCTACTAAGCTAATTACAGTAGTGTTATTCATTTCTGATTTAAGATCCTAGCTTACATATCAAGCCATCCCTCTCCACAGTATTCACTAATTCCACAAGTTTTTTGTTGTTGCCTTCTGGCACAGGCTTAGGCTCTTATCTCACACAAAACAGAGTCCACCACCTTTGTTACATTTCCAAATTTTTCATCAAGTCTGGCCATCATCTTATGGAAATCATCATCAACCCCAAGTACCACTTTCAAGGTTCCCTAACAAACACTGCTTAAGGACATATGGATCCTCCCCATAGTTCTTAATCATTAATCTGTCAAAGTCCTTTCTAAAGGATGGGTACAGTCTTATTTGTCCATCAAATCTAGGAGGTTCAAGCTTCTTAACTATAAACTTCGTGTTGTCTGTTTTTTGCTTACCCTTTTCACTGTCTATTTTCGCAAGTACTTGAGAATGTGCCTTACATTTCAACCTATACACTTCAATTATATAATCCTCAGCCGATTCTAATAGGCTAACATAATTCTCATGAGACTCGTCAATGCAGATAAAATCATCATTAGCATTTTCTAACCTCTTATAGGCGTCACAGACCTCATCAAATGCAGGCTTCAAAAATCTCTGTCGAGTCGTCTTTGCTTCACACTCTCGTCGAACAGTTTCAGGGCTCGGTTGAATTTCTCCTCTCTGATGTACGCACTTTCTTGGCTCGATCCATCTTGACTAGCAGGGATGTAGAATGTCCAATCAAAAGTTCCTTCAACCATGGGTAGCAGGTGCTGAATTGTATGGATCGGGTAGATACAAAGTCACCAAGTGCCACATGAATACTTTATTGAGTAACATTCAGCCTGTAAACAAGTTTCCAAATTAAAACAAACCCCAAATTGTTAAACAGAAACTCAAAATGTAATCCTAATAAAATATGCAAAACAACACAGCAATATTCGTAAAATCAAATATAAAATGTAAGCAGTCTATTACACAACACAGCAATAGCACTAACTCCATTACAAATACAAACGTACAGGATATCCCACTATAACATTTCCAAATCCATCATAAACATAAGTACATTTGATTAATCAATACAGCAACTTACACCTTGGCGCTCATATCAAATTCCCACACATGCTTAACCTGTGCAATGCTGGCCATACACCTCTGCCAGTACACTCTGGACGCATTACCTCGCCAAATAAATAAAAACAGAAATCAGCCTACATTTGCACACCCGACTAGAGGCCAACCGACACCTGTCAACACACACACAGAAAAGACGGCCGGCAGTCGCCTCGCCCACTTCCTGATTCCCAACAAAACACCATCACCTTGGCGCAATAACTTGTTTCTAATATTATTCATAATTTGTTTAACATTAATTTTCTGTATTATATGATGTTACAAACAAAATATACAATTATAAATAACTATGATTACATCATACACCTAAGCAATTAGGCATCCTTTCAAACGAGTAATTTATAGTTATTCCAAATTTAGAGGAAAGTCATATGGAACACCTCTTTCTCTTGACAGTTCTATCTTATCCTTTGCTGCCTACTTACTTTTGTTCTCCTTTTTTGTATAGCTATGTTTGCATTCCATCCTTTTTCTTGTGTGATACATGCTTTATGCACCACTATCATACAGCGCTTTAGCATGGATTTGTCTGTGGTGTGTTTAGATAGTACAAATAGTTTTGTGTTGTCAAATCGTCCTTCCTCAGATTCACCAGCTCATCTAGCCACTCTTCCATTCACGTCAGTACTAGTACTGAGCCCTTCCACTTAGCTTAACTCCTGGCCAATGGTCTAGTTGAAATGCTTAATAATTAAGTGGCCAATTTCCCAAAATCTCTGCCAGTTCTCATCACAGGTGGGTGTTTCCTATGTCATTCCTTGAATGGCCTAACTGGGGTAGTACCAAAGATGTTTTATAGCAGCCCCTGGTAGGGCTAGCAAGTTTATTTTTTTTTTTTTAGCTGTTCAACTTTTTCAGCAGTATTTACCTTCAATTTTCCCCCTTCATTAATAAAACAGTCCACTATGGACAACCTTACGAGAGGCAAAATAGGACTTGGATGACTGTCAGGTGTATTTAATGATTGTAAGACTTATTTGCTGTTCCATTCCCCTTCAAGCTATACATTCATACAGACTGATAAATTGACTCCCTATCAGTCTGTTGGTAGAACTGTACAAATCCAGTGCTGTTTCTTCAATCTCTTAATACTCTAACACTATTTCGTTTGTCCTTTTCTTCCACTCTGTGCAAGAAAACAAAGATTTACCCTCTTGTGGCATCTGCTAGATCATTTTTGATTTTAATATTTCATTGGAAATAACATAATAGTGTTTGGCCTATTAAATTGAGCAAAAGCAGGAAGATGCCTTTGTAAATCATTTTCGACAATCGATTAAAGCAGATTCTACTTTTGTTATCAGCTATCCCAGGTTAAGAAAAAAAAACTGCTTGCATTATATGTTGTCATATAGATTGTGTGCCATCATGTGAACAGTTTGATTGAATTTGAGATAAGAGTTTGCTGCTTTTGTCCAGTTTTATAAGACACATACACAAGGGAAAATTATTTTGCTTTTCTTTATTCAATGACCAAAGATGCCTTGTATAAGATGAAGTGTCCACTGTTCTTTGATTTGATCTGATCCAGTGGTTCTGAGAACTTATTTGTTATGCACTTGGTGTATTTGCTATTCATGCTGTTGTCATCTGGGATCTATTGTAGCTTATTGCTATTTGTAGTAGTCTACAAAGATGTGTTGCAAGTCTCGGTAATGGGTGGTATTTTGAAGCATTGGTATATACTACATTTAAAAATGTTTTATTTGACTTGATGCTTTTAGCATATAGCATTTATGTTTCAATTTTAATTTGGCATATGAAATTGCATAATCTGCTGTTTTTATATAAGTAACTTACCAAGTAATTACATAGCTATTAGTTTCATTTATTTTCAGCAGCTTAAATTCAAATTTCGTAGTAGCGACACCTGTGTTCTGTGTAGGTGTGACAAGTCTCATCCCCTAATGAGAGAGTTAGGAATGACTTAGCAGATAATCCTCAGTCTGTTTCTGCGATGTCTGGTGTTAACATTGGGTGTCGGCAGCAGCTTTTCTTGTTTTTGCCGCTTATTTAACCGGCCTTCGGTGTTCAAGCCAAAAGTCGAGTAGCTTCAGCCAGAAGCTTTCAGGATGAGTTTTTTCCTTGTTTTGTTATTACTAAATGGTGTCCAGTATATCAATTGTTCCCTTTTACAGCCAAAATTGTATTTAGCCTAATTGTTTAACTCTCCTTTGCCAAGTGGTGTACTGATTTTTTGATAATGAATACCCGTACAGCATTGAATTCACAATCTTTGTTTTAACTCACCTTTACAACGAGTAATGTAATAATGTAAAGTGTTGCCAAGTAACATGATAAAGTAAACTTTGCATTTGCTGCCATCTTTATCAAGTAGCATAATAAAACGTAAGCATTGTGTTCGCTACAAGGACCGATATTATCAGCAATGATTCTGTATATCTCCGCAAATCTCAGATAATGTTTGTTAGGAGTTGAGATTTGTCTGTATGATGGTACTCTGTGCACTTCAAAGAATTAATTAAACATCATCTTATTACACTTTCCTTTGCAGAGAACTGAAAAAGTGTAAGGACAGAGAGTAGTAAGGAGAGAAATTGTGGTTTTTTGGTTGCGCTGGGCTTTTTGGAAGAATTGACGTGCTTGGCAGCCGAGGATCAGCTCCGAATGCCCAGGAGCACTCACCAGCTCCTGATTTCATAGCTTACAAACTACTAGCTCGCTTGACACCCAGTTGCCTGGCACCTTCCACTCCTGGGAGCACCCAGCACTAGTTCCTGATCGTCTGGTGCCTACTCTCCCAACATCCAATTTTTTCTCTCCTGCCACTAGCCCTCTAATTTTTTTCTTGCTCCCTCGCTTCCTTCCCATGTCATTGCCATTCTTGTGTCTAGGTTAACAAAAGTCAACCTTGTAATAGTGAAGTGTTGTGTAGTGGAGGAGGGGTACTGGAAGTCCAAAGGAGGTTGGGGGGTTACACACGGGTAGTCGCCCCTCAGTCGAGCCTGTTGCTGGTCCCAGGTATTGACAGACAGCCACTGGAAAGGCATATTACTGGATGTGTAGTGGAGAGGAAGCAGCTATCCAGCACTATCGGATCTCCTAAACATGGGAGGAGGCATACTGTTGGTCCAAGAGGCTGGCCTATAGACTTCCTTTTTCAACGAAGGCATTGGAATGGTACTTAGATAAAATGAATAAATCAAGGTTACAATCTGAAAGTAGTTTTGATTGACATGAAATGAAAGAGTGCTTGAAAGCAGGCCAGTAAAATGAGATATCTGATGACCAGGCCTAGTGTTCGCTTGCCAATGCTTCGTGTTCTGGCGGTCAACATCAATAAAGGTTACTTTTCCGGTTTCCGGATGTGGATTATATAACTTTGGTACCATAGTAAAGCTATTTTCATATTCATTCAATGAAATCGTACATAGAACAAATTTTTAGTCCTAACGAAATCTTGTAATCTGTAAAGTTTGTGAGCACAGGACTGTAGCAAGTGTAGCTTTGGGTATATGTACCGGTGAGATAAAGCAAAATGATTATTGAAACCCATCGCTCGTTCGTTTGTGTTTGGTCTGAGTAGACTGTTTTACACAGGGTCTATTACACACTCTCGTCTTTCGTTTGACTATATTCTCGTATTATCGATACAAATCGGCATTTTTATGATTTGTAAAAGAAGGTATGGGGGTTCTTTGTATATATCAATATTCGAATACGTTACCAAAGAAATAGTTTAATATTTATCACAATAAGCCAGGGTATCAGACATCCCAAACTCACTGCTAGTGTTCATGAACAGTTCCACAACGCAATGTTCAAGTTGGATTGTCACAGTCAGGCTTGCCATGCTTGTGTTATGACATCCCCACAGGCAGTGAACCATCATCCTTATTCAAGGGAGTATGACTGTTTCAGTGCCTTGCCTGATCATTAACAGCATCATAATCCTTGTGCCGATATTTACCCTTTACTCTATAGTGTGTTCACGGATAGCCTAAAGACGCATTTGACAGGGCTCATTGAAAATCAATTCATTGCCAAACATTCGTTCATGGATGGCATTTGGACAACAAAACTGTTCCCAGGAATCGTGGGTAACATCACAAAACTATTGCCAGTATTCATGACTTACATTATAAACTCATTGCTTGCGCACGAGTATCAAACTTATTGCCTGTGTTTTTGAGTAACTCATTGCTTGTGTACATAGATTTAACATTGTGTTCAGAATAAAACAGTGTCCATAGAAAAAACTGTGTGTTTATAGAACAAACTCATTGCCCTGTGTTCACAGAGTAAAAACTTCATTGCATGTGTTTATTAAACCTAGCTTAATCCTCTAACCATCGAGTAACAAACTCATTTCCTGTAACCATAGAGTAACTGATACCGGGACCTCATTCTCGGAAAACTCATATCTGACAAGTCATACCAGGACAAATGATAAATAGGATAACTCATAACAGGTATAGAGTGATTAATTTTGAAAGAAAAATCTTGGGATTTTATTTTTGAAAACTAAAAAACATTTTAAAGAATTTACTGAAACTTGCAGATCATATGCCGCAGTTTTTAAGACATTTTCTGACAAAGGAAGTATACTTTATCAGTCGCTTGTTGCACCCTTCGTAAACCTGGGCGCAGTTATTTGCACTCCGTTCCAAATCAATTTTCTTTTTTTCTGGATGGAAAGGGGGAGCACTACTCTTCTGCTGTCGCCACCGACGAATACTTCGTGATAAACTTTACTGGCAGTCCAGCCAACGCTTCATCTAGTAGAGAAGAACATTCTGTGTCGCAAACAATTCTCGATTGTCCTATGATGGCATGACTGTTTTTGCTTTATTGGAAAAGCCGAGGACAATTCTAGATTTCACTTTACTAATATCAGCGCTGTGAAAGTGTTCCCCTGTTGAAGATAGTATTTCTAATGGGTCTTCCTCAGTCATCGTTTCTACATTCGCTGAACACATCTTATTCACACAGCCAGACTTTTATTGATTTATCTGCATTCTGTCTGAAAAGTAGGCACGTAGTTAACAACCACAAGCTTCCTTTTTGCTGAGATTTTATATACGGCATTATGAGGGGATAAGAAAATTTCAGCACGTTTGAAAAAGTTCACAAGTACAAAACCAACCTGCTGACAGTACAAAAAAAAAAAAAATTTTCATTGTATTTTATGACGAAAGTTTGAGTTGTTTGCTGGAGGAACAGTAACTATCTTGAACTATGAAATTTAAACGATGCTAATCAATAATTAGAGTTAAATGATCACTAATGCCTATTTTTAAGTTTTTTTTTTTTTTGAAGTGAAAATATACCTGGTATGAGTTGTCATATATATTAGTTCTCCCAGATATCAACTGTCCAGGTATGAGTTGTCCAATATGAGTTTTCCGGAATTTGCCCTGGCATCAGTTGCCCTAGAACCAATTTCCATACTTGGAAAAAAATTGCTTTCGTGCTTTCTGTTAACCGGAGCTAAAATCCCTAGCCATGAGTTACTGACAAACTTCACAAAACTATTCTTATATTAACAGCAGAAATCCTAACATTACTCTGGACAGTATCTGGGGAAAAAGTTTGCATGGTTTTGATAATTTTCAAGAGATTAGCTATTGGGTGCAAAGCCCTATTATCGTAAAATGACTCACATTCAGGAGCTTGTTATAACCTATACAAGAAATTCTCGGTTGCGAATAAGAACAACAAGTTTGAATCCTCTGAAAATTCCATAAAGTCTAACGCCAAATTTACGCTTAAAATTTTAAATTCGGGCAAAACCTATATGATTATTGGCCAAAACTTAACCTAACCACAAACCTAATGCATTTTCAGGAAGTTAAAATTCTAAAATAAAAAATACCAAGACGCCAGATCTATACGCCAGACCTATACAAATTTAATTTGTTTTAATGTTGAAGATTGTCGTTTGATGGCAAACAATTAATTTCCTCAAACTTTAGGAAGCTTCTGCAAACTTAACGAAGTGGGAGGTAGCCTAGAACATGTAAACACCTAATACCTAACTAAGCTTACACGAAAAGTATTAGATTAAGTCTGTATTTTCCACCTGAAAAGAAACTTTGATTAAGATGAACAAAAAACCACCCAAGAATCTGCATAGTAGGTCATACGACCTATTATGCAGAACATGGGGGCTCCCCCACCCCTCCAGGGGTACCGCCCCAAAAGGGGTGGAGGATAAGGCATATACTAAAGAACAGTACAAAAAATATTACTTCTGAAGTTTTTAGAAAAAATTAAATGAAATTTATGGCAAATTAAAAAATAATGAAATTGATGGCGATTAAAAATGTAAAAAGAAACGATATAAAAAGTGAAATTGATGGCGATGTAAAAAGTGAAACATAAATGGCAAAAAATTGAAATTTATATTGAAAAAAATGAAATTTATGATTTAAAAATGAAAATAAATCTATGAAGATCTAAAAATTAAATTTATGACAAATTAAAAATTTACAAAAATTAATGTTAAATTAGTTTATATTAAAAATTAAAAAATAAAGTAAATTTGAAATTACAAAAAAATTGACTATAAATTAAAATTAACTCAAAAAAAAATACCTCCTACATACCTTTTGATTTTAGAGCAGCTTA
>NC_089787.1:16770441-16772941 GCF_040412425.1 Macrobrachium rosenbergii | reverse complement strand
GGCTGGTCTTGGACGGAATGGGCATGTCACAAAACCCAGTCCGTACGCGCTGGTTCGACTCCCTTGGCCTGCACGACGTTTGAGGATCTCTTCAATCGGACCATGCTAGAAGACCTTTTCCAATGTGTGCCAGGGCCCCTTGCAGTATATCTTAACGATAAACAGCCCTCCACACTTATGGGAAGCTTGAAAAGATGGCTGATTCGTGGGAAACTTTCAATCAGTCGCAAGATAGCACCTCTCAGAAGCGAATCATCCCTCCGGCCTACCTCTCGAACTCCACTGCCCGAAGAATGGACTGCCTAGCAAGACCATGTGCAACTATTGCAAGAAGGGGGCCACGCTGAGCTGAGTGCCGATACAAACTCGGCACTAATAAGCAGCCTAACCCTACCAGCCAGAACTCCGCTCCCGATTCATCCGCTCAGCCCTCTCCTCCAACAGTTACTGCAGGCCAATGAGCCCATCCAAAAGGCCCGTGCAGATCCTGTGGGGCTGCTAGCCACTACAATGCTGGATCTCCGGCCTGTCCACATCATGTCCCCACCACCAAATTTGTCAACCTAATCAGCACTTCATTTTCTGCTGCTGGTCCGCACCGGATCCTTTACCCGAGAGACTGGAAACCCAGTTCATCTCGGTGGCCCCTCTTCAGAGCACTAGCCTGCCCGTGACCCTTCCGGTCACAGTAGACACTGCGGCAGATATTAGCCTGATCACTAGGGCCCAAGTGCCAGCCGGTGCTGTGGTTGACGAAGAAACGCTGGTGGGAAATGAAGTGGATAGAGGGCCACACCATCACCGTTCCTACTGTCCAACTCCAGGTTATGACACCTTGGGGCACGATACCCCACCGCCTTATGGCGTGGTAGGTGGAATTCGGCCCGGAGTGGCCTTCTTGTTGGTCGGGATCTTCTCTGCGGAAGCCCGTCACCAACGCCACTCCGCAGCCACGTTACCTCCTCCACGGAGGCCCCATCTAAAACTCTCAACCATGACAAACCTCCACCTTCCGCCCACCAAAGTGGTCCGCGGAAGGGGCACCACCCAACCTATTTCAGGCTATAGCCCTCTCCAATCGAAAAAGGGCTGGCCCACCAAGAGGTCCTCCTCCTAAGAGAGATTCAGGAGGAGCAGTACCGCTGCAGGACGTGCAAGCGGGCAGACCACTCCACAAATTGGGAGGGCTGCCCAAGCAAGCAACGCCCAGCGGATATGAACAAAAACTCAGGAGAGGCTACGATCTCCTGCTGGGGCAGGAATCTCTGCCGCATAACCCAAGTCGTCCGAGAGGTATTGCACCTCGGACCCCTTGTCAGGCATGCCTGACCTCAACTGCTGCCAGTGCCACTTTAAGCACTGAGCAGTGCCAGACTCCGTCCGCCACGGACGTTGAGACCAATGGAAAAGTATTTATGCCGGGTCTAAATCATGAGGTGAATCCTCCTCCGGGAGATTTAGGAATTCCCCATGCAGTTGATCATTGCGACTGGAGAGCCTCCAGCACCCGAACCTTCTTCTTTGCAAAATTTGACTCCAGGATGAACCCCTGGAGGATCGAAATGGTACCTCCCTTGGAAGACCAGGAACTGGCATCCTCGGATGCAGAAGTCGAGATCGCTCTCGCTCCGGTTGTCGCAGCAGCCGGAGTAGGGAGTCCTCCCGCAGCTTTGCAGTTGCCCATGACTTCGCGCCCGCTAGCCCTTCTGGCCTGTCCCCGAGTCGGTGCTCTCATCACCTGCTAGGCCAGCTACTGATAGGCCTTGGAGGAAACCGAAGAAGAAGAAGAAGGGGGGAAGAGAGCCCAGTAGTTGATGAGCTATACGCTCATCCTGGCACTAGTGCCTCTCGGCACAGTGCCCTAACATCTAAGAGTGATCCTGGCCCCTTGCCCAGAGAAGGAAGCCAGTGTGATCTCTTCCTTTATTTGTACCTAGCCTAGGCCACTTGTTAAAGTACAGTACATCAATTTAGTAGCCTTGTTCTTTCCACTTACCACCGAGAAAAGCAGTAATCATGTAAGTAGCCTAACTAATTTCAGTAATCTTAACTATTGTGAAACGAGCCACGATGCTCGTGACACGCATGGCCTAAGACCTCAGTGAGGCACCCATTTATCATATGAGGCAACCTCATGAATTAACTAGTAAATTTTAATTGTATTAAACATAAACCATGTTGTAATTTAGTTAGAATGTTAACTCTTATGTTGGTGCTACGGTCGGGTTAGGATAGGGCTAGGGAATATCATAGAATGTACCACTAGGCTAGGTCTAAAAACATCATGATTGTAGGAGGTAGCCTATAAATAACCGTGAGCACCTTCTAGTACTATTAGAATTAGGTTAAGTAGTGAATATAGCTCATATCCTATCTAGGGTTAGGTAGTTCCAGAGCTGGTAGGCTAACCAGGACTAATCTGCCCAGGGGAAGGGAGAGTAACCTACGAGAGGCGAACAGCTTGTTTAGTATAGACCTTCACGACAAAGGGAGTGAAGGC
>NC_089787.1:16740441-16765441 GCF_040412425.1 Macrobrachium rosenbergii | reverse complement strand
TCTTTTAGGAGATATTTCTCAAGGTTTTATTTGCAGTTGTTTATGTAAGACCAAAAAAAAAAAAAATTGTGAAGAGTTTTCTTATATTTGTCAATCTGAGAGACAGCGTAATGTTCAAAAAAGAGCAAAGAAGGTTTAATTTCAGCAAGAATATGAATTCTTAGATTTAATAACATCACATACATGAAGTGAAAGAAACTTAAATAAGAAAACTAACAACAATTAACTTTATATTGCATTAATAAATACCTTAGCCATTCCAGTGTTTTTTCTTTTTAGACAACTGTTACCATAGAGAGATGGGTACAACAATAATTTGCCTTTCCAAATAATTCAGTCCCCATTCCACAACATATAATGACAGCATAAAAGGTTTAAAACCTGGAAATATATATATATATAAAGATATATATATATATATATATATATATATATATATATATATATATATATATATAGTTGACTTCCTCCACCCAATTTGGAACAGGTATCGTAGTTGTTGCATAAATTGGCCACTTAAGAGAAGCAAATTCATTTTAATTTCGACGCATCTCAGAGGCCGAATAGGAAGCGTTAGAGTTGCGTCAGAATCAGGTTCAAACTTTTTCCACCATCAGGGCCTGGCTTTTAGAATGTGTTAATTGCTATTGGCTTTATTTTCATCTGCTCTTTATCTTCCTTTACACTCTAACTTACTCGGCAATCTTCTGTAACGGTTTGGTGGTTTAGTTTCGTTCGTTTCAAATGTAACTCTCTTCCAATCTCACTACTATATGTACACACACACACACACACACACACACACACACACACACACACACACACATATATATATATATGTGTGTGTGTGTGACTGTCAGAAGAAATTATATCATTCTTATTGTTTTTTACCTCTTGAAAAGGGTACCATTGTCCCATGTTCTGACCTCAAGGTTTCCCATTCTGGATAAGTGCAGCCTCCTGGGAATTTGTTTTCTTGGCTTAATTTTATTTAAACTATGACCTTTAGAGTGAAGACATGCCTGGATATTTATTTCATTATAGATAGCCTTTCATGAATGGGATTTCAGTGGCGAGTTTTAGTTTTCAGTAAAAGAAAACTATTGAGATGGCTTTTTGTCTGTCCGTCCGCCCTCAGATCTTAAAAACCACTGAGGCTAGATGGCTGCAAGTTGGTATGTCGATCATCCATCCTCCAATCATCCAACAAACCAAATTGCAGCCTCTAGCCTCAGTAGTTTTCATTTTATTTAAGGTTGAAGTTAGCCATGATAGTGCGCCTGGCACCGCTATAGGTGCCAACAACACAGGCCACCACCGGGCCCTGGCTGAAAGTTTCATTGGCCGCGGCTGAGAGTTTTATGAGCCGCGGCTGAGAGTTTCATACAGCATTAAACGCTGTACAGAAAACTCGATTGTGCCGAAGAAACTTCGGCGCATTTTTTGCTTGTTTGATATTATTATGAGTGCCAATGTCTGTGGAACTAATGCGAGGTAGTGGTTTATAGCGCTGGGTTCTATAGCGTGTTCAGATGGCCATCATGTCTTACAAAGCTATAATAAAACCGTAATGAAAGTTGCCATTGGTAACGGCATCGCCCGAGTTAATTCAGTGTTGAATGTTTGCCGTTACCACTCGTGGTCGTTCAGAGGAAAATGTCTGCTCCTGTCATTCCAGGTAAATGATTTCTATTAAGAAACTGGAACACTCAGAGATTACTGTGTCACTGTCATTAGTTCAAATCTTTCAATAGTAAATATTGCAATCAACATTTCTGATGTTTAAAAGGTAAATACATTACATGTTCATCAATTGTATTTAGTCTTCTGTCCGTTACTTCTGCACACAAATGAGACAAGAATCTTCTCTCTCTCTCTCTCTCTCTCTCTCTCTCTCTCTCTCTCTTCTCACAGACGCACGCACACACACACGCACACTCACACGAAATATTAATTCAAAGGATAAATTGTTTCACGGGCGAGTGACACCTCTCATTTGTTGCAGATCAAAGGAGTTTTTCCTTTATGCTGTGAGATAAAAACATTAGTATTATATTGCTCAGGCATTAATTATACACAAGCAGCCTGGCTGTCAGCAATCATTTTTTTTATTAGTTGTTAATGCCTTTGGTACCTCGTTGAAACGGATTTTGTTTTAGGAGCCATTCACATCGAATTTCCTTTTTATGGTTAGGCGTTCCTCGTTCAAACTTAATTAAAATACATCATCAATATTACAATATATCACTGGGAACGATCACTGAGAATATGAATTCAATACTGTAACAACAAGTGTTGCAATATATATCTTTTTAACGCGAGCAATGCTGAAGTTTCATTTTAACAATGCTATCAGATCAGAACAACATCGTATCGAAGTTATTTTGATGTGAGTTTCAAAGGTTAATTTTCTAACATTTCCAAGTAAACTGTTCGGAGGAAGGCTTTTGCCGGAATATCGCAGGTTCCGTCTCTCATATCGGTGAATATCCGACTCACTAAAACAGGAATTCAGAATTAAAGTTTCTTTGGTCCATTGCAAGATGATGATGTACGATAACATCCGAAATCCCGATTAATACTTTTGTATGAACCTCTTCATTTGGGTGCACTTGATGCCAGGGTGCTCGTTTTGTTCCTCCGACAAGGAGGCTATGTTCGGTCTGTTCATATCTTTGTAAGTTGGGTGATGCAAAACGGCATGCGCTTCGGTTTACAAATTACTTACCAAATTTCGGACTCATGGTTTGCAATAAATGATTAGTTTTTAGTAAAGACAGGAAAATAACCTTGTCTGTATCTAGACATTCTAGATTTTTATTCGCCAGTAACAGAATGACTGCCACCACAGGATATATCACCATTTGTTTCAAAAGTTATTATCTGTTTATCAATGTCAGTTTTTCCGACATTCATTCATCTTTTCCTCACTTTTAGCTGTCTTTTGGTGAAATTAGGGTTAAAGTCTGCTAATTCCGTTCCATATTTTTGAACTTTACAAAGGTTTGCATCCCCAGCTACTGAGCGTAAACACTGCAATTATTTCAGTTTTCTCCTAACCAAATAAATTCAAAACTAACGCTGAGGGTTTTCTGTCAGTTCATTGAAACACTGAATTTCATGGAAGCGTAAAATTTCATGAACATAAACATTACCATGGTGGAAATAGTGCTCGGGATATGTAATAGGTTAAACAATGACCATCAAACCTACCAAGTTTCATTGACAAATGCCCTCGGATTTAAATGAGATATTTCTTTGTTGAAGTTATTTTATATCCTGTGATTTGGGCTAACTAAATAGATAATGCTGATGATGAACTCTCTAACTGAATGTATTATTATGTGAATCTCTGCTTTTGGCATCATCTACGAATATGCAAAGTTTCGGTCAAAATGATACATAAATAAATTTCAATGATCAATACAATACTTCGTGGGAAGTCGTGGAATGCATTTAAAAGAAATAAAAATAAACCTATGGATTAACCACAACATGGACATAGGAAATAACTAACAAGGATAACTGTAACTGCAAACGCCACCATGCCCACCTCTTCCCCCATGGGATTCGTACAATTATCTAAATGCTCTGATTCACAGCGTTTTCTTACTTGAACACAAGGACCTCCTGATTAGTCTGGTTCCCAGATCTTTGTAATGTGTTCATCCAGATACTGCAGACAATTCTCGTTTGATTTTAATAAACATCCGTAACAATATACATGAATAAACAATTAACAAGACCTGTACCTAAATACAGGCCCAGTTTCCATCAAAATCATATGAATTGCTCCCATGCGCTTGGAGAATTTAGTTAAGATATTGAAAATTATATCTTTATCTATCAAGTAATCACGCTAACAGACCAACTGACAGAGAGGTAAACAGCCTCGTAAGCGATACAGAGGGGTATAATTGCGCACTTACACGTGATGTCTTCTCTCAGTAAAGTATCAGTGGAAAGTATCCATAAAAGAGCAATGCGGGAAAGACATTTGAGGTAGTGGGAGAGGGGAAGTATAGAGAGAAAGAATTCCCTTAATCATTTAATATCGTCTTTAGTCGTCGAATCTTACTCGAAGAAAAACCGTGTTCATTCTTGCAAATTACCATGAGAATGTTTGGTGCAGATGACACTTTGATGAAACTTGACTATTTCTAACGATACTTGTGTAGGCAGGAGGATGACATCTTTAGAGGAGAGATGAGGTTCAGGACTATTTTTTATTTCTTTTTTTCATTTATCTCCTCTGTGCTTGCCTTCAGCCCATTTGAAAGCTTCATTCCACGGGAGTACAGAATTCTTTATATGAACCTTAATTACTGGCAGTGATAGTGGTTAAGATAATCAAGAGTAGCCTGAAGGGACCATTATACCTGGCACTGAGACATAAACTACAATTTCCTCGAAGTCTCTCCAAAGGAAGTAAATTCTGATTTTTCTCCAGAGGTTTTATTGGAATAAGTGTGTAATTCTATTCTGTCTTGGGGAAATAAACCGTAGTAAATTTGTTAATCTGTTCTTAAAGGGAACAGAATCCTTTTATGATGGAGGAAGAATTATACAACTCTACGTCAGGGTTTTTAATGTAGGGAAAAATCAGTCTTTTTCACACGACCAAGCAGAAATGACTTCTGATAAAAGTATATCATAACTTAATGATAAATATTCTTAGCGATAGTTTGTTAATTAAACATTACTTCAAAGTTTAACTTTGGAGATTCTGATAGACAAATACTGACGATTTTAAACAAAACAATTCCTTCCATTTATTTAAATTTTTGTGATGTCGATCAACCCAAGAAATTCTGCTGAAGTAAAATGATTTAACAGACTTAATTATTTACGCAGCTTTTTGTTTTCTTATCAGATCTCTGAATAGGTCAAGTCTTGTTAAAAATAAAATCTTGAGGATTCCCAGTGTTTAGTCATTGGCCATTAAAAAGTCAGGATTGTCATTTTTTCTTTAAATTCCAAATCAGATGAACATTATTGTGAGGATTCCTGTAAGATTTTTAAGCCAAAAATATTAGTAAAACAGTTTTTATTTGTTCATCTGTTTCAGGTTAAGAATAGTTAATTACTAATCGCTAATAACCGACTATAGCTTCGCTTCGTGATAGTAAAGGTGCACACTATGTAGGCAACGATCAAAGAAAGCTGTTATAATAATTAGGGAAAACAGAGCCATGTAGAAAATTCTAGAGACTGCTAGTAGAAATCACTGTACAGTATGTCAGTTCAAACACTCGAAATAAATATTTCAGTGAATCTCAACTCGTTGATCTCACCCTGTCAGCTAATCAGTCTGCCTGTAGTGTTCATTTATTGATTAGCTACTTTGGTTTAGAGTAGCGTGACCTTCTGCCAGGACTTGTCCATTGGTAAAGGCAACCAGTGAGTGTGATAAGATATATATATCGAGAAACCTGGCTCGGACCTCTGGATTCGACCTAAACCCCGATAGCTTTCTCCATTAACTTAACAAAAACGTAGCTAAATATTCTACTCCCAAATATGACTTTGTCAGCTTCACACACAAACACACGCACACACACAACTTGCTCTCTCTCTCTCTCTCTCTCTCTCTAATCCAGTAAGGTAGACTGCAGGGTTGGAGTAATTGTAATTGTAATTTAATTTAAATGTAATTAATTACATTAAAGTATGTAATTGTAATTGTAATTGGATGTAGAACTTAGTGAGGTAATTGTAATTATAATTAATTACTTTATAAACTAATTGTAATTGCAAAAAGTAAGTCATACTAACAAATTCTGATAACTTGTTTTTTTCTGCTATGGAGGTAAATATAAATACTGTAATCTGTATAAGATGAAGTATGGCAGCCCTTACTGGGTGGACAACCTACGTATTATACGAGAATCAGACGCGTCCACTTTTCCCTTGTTTGGTGGACTGGGACATATTTCATTGCTTCCAAGACCGTCACACGGCAAAGTCCTCCTCTTGACTTTCTATTCTAAAGGTAAGAAAGACATTGTATAGCTGATGCATGATGATGACTGTAGTAGCTGAGATGGTGATGATAGTTCATTTGATGATGTGAATATGAAATTATGTAATCGAGATTAGTGGTAATGGTGTATTGGTGACCAGTGCCATAGTAATAGGCTAATTTGTTGGAAAATTAATCGCTGTAGGTGTAGGCTTGTGCCCCACTGGGTCCGCCCTTGTAGCAAGATGGTAATGTTTACAAAAATAATGATGACGATCATATAGCAGTAACAGGGAAATAATTATGAAAAAAAAACTGATGATGCTTAATTGCTGATCTCTGGTGATGCTGGTGATAGTAATATTAATAACAATGGTGACAAGTATTGTGACTGTGATAGTAGAAGGCATATTTTATTGATAGTGGTGAGTAGTACTTATGATACTACCATACTACTATCTTTCTTTTCTATCTGCCCCTCTCTTTGTCTGTCTGTCTGTCTGTCTGTCTCTCTCTCTCTCTCTCTGATTACTCGTGTCTTGCTCTAAGTTAATTATCACCACCACCCTTTCTTCCTTCCCACACCTCGACCATGAAGGCTACCATGCCAAATGCAATTATGCAACCCATTATTTTCAGGGCCGAGGAATGGATGACCCTACCACAGCAAGCTGTTCCAATTCACCTTCTGATGAAACTGAAACCAGCAACTATTTATCTGGATTACTATCAAAGTACTTCAAAGATTGCGGGTCTGAAAGGCAAAGAATCCTTGCCCAATGTAATTCCTGTGGGTCCAAAATCAAAGCATGCAGCCAGGCATCATCAAATCTTATAACACACCTGAAAAGATGCAATCCTAAAAGATATTGTGAGTATGTTGAGAAGAAGAGAGTTCTTTGTTCTGAAAAGAAACTTAAGACTCATGAGAAGAATACAGGGCATCAGGTGACAATGCATTCGTTTTTTAAGGCAGAGAAGCGGGAGCATTTTAGACCAAATGATTTAAAGCAAAGGCGCATGGTAAAGGCACTGCTGTTTTCAATTGCATGTGACCAGTTACCTCTAAGTCTGATTGAAAGTTCTACATTACGTGACTTCGTACATGAAGCTGAGCCAAACTTTGTGTTTCCTGCTCGAACTACCATTCGAAATGCACTTCTCCCACATTACATCACTAATATGGAAAATGCATTGAGATTAGAAATGAAAGATCTTGATAGAATTTACTTGACACTTGACCTATGGACCAATCGACAGATGACCTCGTTTCTTGGTGTTGCAGTTCACTTTGTTAACAGACTGGGAATTGAAGTCTCGTGTCCTTGGTTGCGACATTTTTGAAGGCCGACACACATCATTGAACATTGCAATAGCATACGAGGAAATTGTCAGTCGGTTCAATATCCAAGGTAAAGTGAAAAGTTGTAGCTGATAATGCATCTTCAATGGTGAAAGCATTTGACATTTCCTTACCAAGTTTCTACATAGACCAGGAAGAAGGGGCTGAAAATTCATGTAACCCAAACATTGTTGATGAAGATGAGGATACTTGCTTAGAGAGTGTTCTGTCATTCCTTCCTCAAAGAATGTGATGTTTTGCACATTCTCAGCAACTGTGTGTGAGAGATGGGTTTGCTCATTCCGAAGTAAAGAATTCAATTATCTCTACAACACTTCAGAAAATTGCAGCCTTGATCAACTCCATCAAGAAATCAACAGTAGCTGCTCCATACCTTCGATCAAAAGGGATTGTCCTTCAGACACAAAATGCAACAAGATGGAATTCGCAGTTGAAAATGGTAAAGTCTATACTAAAAAATCCAGTAGAGGTGAATAATGCAATTGCTCTTCTGTCCCAGAGAGAGCAGAGGAATAAAAAAATCATGCCAGTGGAGATTGCTGCCTTAAAGGAGCTTGTGACTGTCCTTGAACCTTTTGAGGCCAGTTGTAGGCTGACAGAAGAAGGTGACTATAACTGCTATTGGACCAGTCACTCAGGCACTTACTCATTCACTTGAACATTTAATCCATACTACCAAGTTACAGTACTGTGAGAAACTAGCTAAAGTACTACTGGACTCTGTAAGGAAGAGATTGGATCCTACATGGAAATAAAAGATGTTCAAGTAGCAGCCTTGCTAGATCCTAGATTTAAACTGAACTGGATTTCATCACAAGAGCAGAAGGACCAAGCGCTGGCATATGTCAAAGAGATGCTTGCAGCGGAGGTGGTTCACATGGACAAGAAAAGAGCAAGAGAAGACGGAAATACTTATGATATTGCTCAAGGTTTACCTGAAGATCCCGGCAAACTGGATGCAGAGTGAAGGAACTCAACCATTTTGGCAGTGATCCAATACTTACTGAAAGAAGCACCACATGCGATGAGTCCATTGAAGAATCTTGCAAAGATGTATTAGGGGCGTACTGCTACATCAGCTCCATCTGAACGAGTTTTTAGCATTGCAGGAAACTATTTTACTGCAAACAGAGCTCAACATGGTTCTGTTAGGAACAATCGTTTGTCGATTGTTCCCTTGGTGGATTGTTGCCTCCTTTTGTTGTTTTTGTGTTTTTCTTGCTGGCGAGCTGTCGTCTGGTGAATGGCGTCAGACTTCGTCAGTCAGGTTCGTAACAGCAACAAATCAGGTTCGTAGCAGCAACGAGCCAGGTTCTGGAGGGCAGATCGACCGATGGTATCCGTACCTGCGAGTCAGGTCCTGGCGGCAGAGCAGCGGAGAGTTTGTTGGGGACGAGATGGTTGCCGTGTCGGCTCTGTCATGGTCGTCGTAGATGGAGGAGGACGTTAGTACGTTTCTGGAGGACGAGATGGTTGCCGTGTCGGCTCTGTCGTGGTCGTCAGTACTGGAGGAGGACGTCAGCACTGTGCTTGAGGACGAGATGGTTGTCGTGTCGACTCTGTCGGAGTTGTCCTGCAGTGTTCCTGTCGAGCAGTTGGTGGCTGCTTTGGTGTCTTCACAGGAGTTCGTCTGATTGCCTTCATCCTTCTTGACAGCTGGGTCTATCGTGTTATCTCTGCGGAGATTGATGTGTTTATCAGTATTTCCCTGAGTGAATTTATAATGTTCCATTATCGTTTATTTATTAAGATTGTTTATGCTGCTTGTGTATTTGTTTGTATTATGTTGACTGTATTAACTAATTTTGCTTGCTGCTCTTTGTATTTGCTTGATTTTATGTATTACGCTCCTATTATTAAGTAATTTTGCTGCTCAAATGTTAATTTATTAACTTGAAGTTTAAATTGCTTGTATTTTGCTGTCCTTTAAGTAATTAATTCATTTGTAGTAATATTCATTTCATTATTTTAAATTAAACTAAACCTGCTGAATCTGACTCACTGTAAATATGTAAATAACTAATTTGTAATAAACTAATATTAAGGTAACTTCTTTTTGTATTTGTTCTGCTCCTCCCTCCTTTGTTTTGTCACCTCTCGTCAGTCATTACAGCCCAATTGCTTGTTTATTTTGAAGAACCTGTTGATCTCGAAAAGCGAGATCATAATAGGGTCTCTTCTTTCAGATCAATGATAATGATCAAGTGTAACAGTGAATTGTTTAAGAAACTACCAGCCAGTGCAGCCACTCAGATATAAGTTATCCTACCACCTACAACTTCTTCAAAAATGAAATGGCAATTTAGTTTTTACAAGCCTATCAGTAGTTAGATTTGTTTTCACCAATTTTTTCAAAAGTACAAGAATTAAATCTTAAATCAATCTTTTTTCCTATTTTCATAGCTAGTTGCACCGCTGTTTATTTAAATGAGCAAATACCTTTAGTTTTTACAAGCCTGTCAGAAGTTAGATTTGTTTTCACCCATGTTTTCAAAAGTACAAGAATTAAATCTTAAATCAATCTTTTTCCTATTTACATAGCTAGATGCACCGCTGTTTATTTAAATGAGCAAATACCTTTAATCATAGGAAATTTTTAATTTAGTTATTGTGCAAGCTAGTGTTGTAATTTTTCAATAAATGACAACAGCACGATGTAGCGTTTTTCTTTCCAACCAAAGCTTACTGTTGGAAGCTGAGTAATTATAATTGTAATTATAATTGACTGTCTTGTGGTAATTGTAATTGTAATTGTAATTGAACTTCACATGAGTAATTGTAATTATAATTGCAATTTAAAGTTTTAATAATGTAATTGTAATTAAGATTTTGAATTGTAATTACTCCAACCCTGGACTGACATATGTAATGTTACAACTTGCTGGTTTTTCTATATCACTCGTGTTGTTCGTACATTTTTCACGGGATTAATTTGCAATATATTGAATAGAGTGAAACACTGTTGGCATTTGTAGTTAAAGAAGAAACGTGTCCCGCTATATAATAAACTTCATAGATGACAATGAGATCTATATTAAACTTGCATTCTGTCTCGGTCATCTCTTTATTGCAGGAGAAAGAACAGAGGGAGTAGAACCACACGCCAGGGGATCGAGAGAAAGTAGACAAGAACACTAATGGCACTGACGATAGGTATGAAAAATAAAGCGAATATGATGTGAACACCGAGTGACGGGGAAATATATAATACAATGTCATTTTCGGTTGGTACCGCACCTAATGGGAAGTTTCATCACGGAAAAGCTTTTGGTAATCATGTCATTATTTACACGAGAGAAAAGACGAATAAAAGTAATCCTCATTGCTAATGGTGATTCTATATAAATGTAAAAACTCATATTGCGTAGTAAAATGCTATTCCATTTCCCACACAAGAAAGGTTGCTAATAAAAATATGTAGCGTGCTGAGTTGAGAGTGATTACTGCTGCAAGGGATGGTCAACAGTCTCTGTGCCCTGAGTTATGCGTAACACACACGACACACATGCACATGAGCACATAAATCTGTGTATGAATATGTAAAAGTATTGATGTGTACCATTTTTTCTAAGCTCGTTGATATTGGTGTGGATGACTCCTTAAATAATATTTTTGTCCAAATTCCGGTAGTAGATTACTTATTACTCTGTTGTCATGATTTGGATAGCTTATTAAAAAGTTGTACTCGTTTCATAATATGTTTTTTCTTGTGAGAGGAGAAAAATAGCAATGAGAAACCTTAATGTTTAGCTGATGTCTTATACCTTCATTTTCGTTCTTTCCTGTAACGATACTTCCTTTTATAATCCTCCAAAACAGCGCTACAAATTGTAGCAATAATTTCAGTATTCATCGATTCAGGTATTTAATTTCAGCCGATCGGATATTAGCCCCATCTGTTCCCAAGGGCGTTACACACTGCATCAGAGTAGTAGAATTTTGATATGATGTCAGGGATCAGTGTTCGGCCTTGATGTGCACTGTCACACATTTGTATGGGATTTATGTTTTGATACTGATAGATGATTTAGAGAATTTCCCAATGGTTTCCTATACCCACTTTGACCTGGTGTGGTGTATCTAGTACAGCACATGCAGTATTTTATTAAGGAAGACTGTGAGAAATTATCTTATTTTATCAGATTTTTAATTTCAAGAATCTTCTTGCAAAGAAATGCATTTAATTCTAAATGGGTCTTTGCGGAAACTAAAATAAGAAAAAGCTAAACGAGGAATAAAAAAAAATTCAAAGGGATAACTCTCTGGCACTTTCCTAGCGAAAAAAAACAGTGCTCAGCTAAATCTGCATTACATCTGATATTCCTCGCAAAAACATTTTGAGAACCACTCTCTCGTTGTGCAATATCAAGGACACGAAATCCCATTACTTTCAGTTTCTCCTTTTATTTTGCAGGTCTTCTCTTCTGCCTTGTTCCATTTTCTCACCAAGACATCAGAGCCCCGTGTGGCAATTCAGCCATTTCTCCTGCGAACGAGAGACTCTAATAACCCAACACCTGCTGTTATAAATCTGCCTGAAGAGTGACGATGTCCCGCTG
Source organism: Macrobrachium rosenbergii (assembly GCF_040412425.1). NCBI lineage: Eukaryota > Metazoa > Arthropoda > Malacostraca > Decapoda > Palaemonidae > Macrobrachium > Macrobrachium rosenbergii. The sequence continues at coordinate 16,753,557 of NC_089787.1, read as the reverse complement.
GTTACAATGAACGAATCTAGTTTCATTTCTCGGCCTCCAGATTATCGCAGAATTGTATTATGAGACATTAAAAAAAAAAACCTGCTTCCTAGGGTTTGGTTTATTTATGCTATATTCTGTTCTATTCTATCCATGAACCAGAGGTAGACCAGTAATTCTCAGGACTGTTGTTTAGGGTAGAACTATTGTGGATACTACTGGCTTTGTGAGTTTGCGAATTGGACACCGAATAGGAGATAAATGAACAAAAGAGTCGAACTTAGTAATCAAAGATGTTTGGAGGATTTTAACATGACTGCCGTTACATATGGAATGCTTCATGTGGATGTATCATATGAAATGCAGTTTGTGTTAATGGGTCTCTTTAATTGCTATCGTTTCTGCTTACTATGGAAATGGAAACTGTAAACTACTGACGGAATTTGTAAAATACAGATTATATAAAAAAAACTTATTGGTACATAGGCCCCATATTTTACAAATGAACTCTAAATACGGTTTTTAATAAACTAGTTGCTCTAGAACAGAATGTTGTGGTAAAATCTTATTACCTTTTAAATACGTTAGTTAATTGTAAAGAAACGAATATGAGAAACTGGTACCAGGCACGAACAATAAGCATTGTACTGAAAGAAGTAACTCTTAAATTATGGAGGTTACTTACCAGGATGATTGTCTTAGTCTATTCGGAAAAAGGTAAACGCCACTAAGGGTTTGAATCACCCTCAGCTGCTGTGGTTTTCAAGAAAGGTTTACTCTCTAAAGTCTCAAGTTCTTTAACCTTTAGGATGTAATAGGAAGAAGTAAATAAGGAATCAGAGGAGGTCTGAAGAAGCTAACTGCAAAATAGGCAGTGGTTTAAGACACTATTTATATAACAATTATATAATCAGTTAGACAAATGACACTCTTGAAAGGCATCTCAGCAAAATTGTTAATCTGGTGCAGAACTGTCGAATCTGATTTCCCGTTCATAATGCTCCCAAAATTCTTGATCGATCAGCTCCGATGAGGTATTTTTCTAGAACTGCTCGTTTCTCTTTATTTTACGGTCTTGCAGACGAAAACCCGACAGTACAACCAAACAATGGGGAGCAACAGTTTAAGAAACACTTGTTCTTATGTTTATTTTTAAGATTTAGAAGTTATATATATTTAAAGAAATAATAAACATGTAATAACTAGTCATAGAAGCAGCAATAAGTTTAATGCTCAGTTTGTCATGTGTAGACAAATAGGGGTCATTCACAACAGCTACTCTGGGAACGCTACCCATTGGCCTCTTATAAGAAGCTTCAGTCTTCATTATGAATATAGTTAGTTTGCCCCATTTGGGTGATTATATAGATTATATATTCAAGAAATTTTATTTATTATGCAACTCGTGTACTTAACATGTTGATGTTATTATTTACAAGACATAACGTAAAAGAAAAATGCAGAGCTTTGAGACAAAAAAAATGGAAAATGAGAGGTTTTGCATCAACGAAATAACCTTCGAGAAGGAATAACATCACTCTCTCTCTCTCTCTCTCTCTCTCTCTCTCCACTGATCGGAGCAAAGAGAAATCTTCTGAAGAATTTACAAGACAATTATCATGTACTGGATTAAAAGGGAAAGTTTTCTCATCAATTTCTGCTGTTCTTAGAAGTCTTCTGAGAGAAGCCAGAGATGTCTTTCAGCCGAGACCTCTTAGGGTCCAAACTCATCCGCCTTTGACCCAGGACTCCGTGGTAGTTTGGAAGCCCTCCATCGTCCTCCCATCATACGGAGCTTGTCAGAGGGCGAGGGAATCGGTCGTCTTGATGTCTTCTTTCTATTAGTACCTGTCTGAGACGTCATTAATCAGGTACTTGTTGTTCATGTACTCTTGCTTTTCAAATAAAATTTTATTTGTGTATTCCCATAATCTAACAAGTTTCAGTGCTTATTCAACACACACACATAGAGACATACACAATACATGTATATATATATATATATATATATATATATATATATATATATATATATATATATATATATATATATATAAGCCTCAGCACTTACATATATTAGACACACACACACACACACACACACATATATATATATATATATATATATATATATATATATATATATATATATATATATATACATGTGTATTCGTATTAATTATATATATATATATATATATATATATATATATATATATATATATATATATATATATATATGTGTGTGTGTGTGTGTGTGTGTGTGTGTGTATTATAAGTATGGAGGCTTAATTGTGATTATGCAATACACATGTATATGTATGTATATATATATATATATATATATATATATATATATATATATATATATATATATATATATATATATATATATATATATATATATATATATATACATACATATATATATATATATATATATATATATATATATATATATATATATATATATATAATTATATATATATATATATATATATATATATATATATATATATATATATATATATATATATATATATAATCCACTTTGGAGCAGCACATGCTATAATTGCACCAGGGACCTTACGATTCCGGATATCATTACTCACAAATTACGCCAAGACCATAAGCACTACCACAGTAAGTCAGCAGAATCTGATCTACTTCAAGGTGTTAGGCTGTGTAAAGTTGTATAGAAGCCACAAGGTCTGCTGAACGTTTCCCACTAACTTTGACATGAAAGACTGAACGAATTATTTTCTTTAAAGTCTTTCACACTGAAGGAACGACGTTAGTTCTTCAAAGGTCTTCATATCCTGAAAGCAACCAATAATACTTTTCACTGTGGCCGTTCTAAATTCGTGAAGGAGGATAGATGAGAGGAGGCTTGAGAACGCGCAGTATAGTCTTGAATAATTTCCTGAGGAGTGGTAGGAAATGTCTGCGAATGTTTGTAATGGTATCAATCACTGAGGAAAAAATATACTCATAGAATGCCCAATTGATGTTTTTTTTTTTTATATTCGGTTTCAGCGTTAAAACAGAAAGTAATTATGAGTAAGAAAAGTAATAAAAGAAGAACAATCTTCTCTTCACGTCCGGTAAAGAGGGAGTGAGAAACCTCGTACTTCGGTAGATTCCAAGAACTTTACTTTCATTTTTTTAAGAAGTATGTTAATTGATTAAAAGTGTCAATTTTTATCTCAGAAATGTTATCATTTTTCATTTGTGTATTTATGCAAGTTATGGCAGAAGCAATCAGGTTTTATGATGACCGAGATGTCGGCATTTGATCAATGCAGTATTGCCCTAATCTCCCCTGGCCAATTGTATGCCCTTTCACTTGTCCTGTGAATAATTTCAGGCCATTAATGCCACACTCAGACCCCACTGAGATATGGCAATCTGCAAAGGAAGGATGACATTCCCTTCTGTGTCAGAGGACACCCTGATTTCCTAAGTTGGAAGTTGTCTTTGTCTTTCATCTGCACTTTAAGGAAACGTTAATCGGATCCATCTTACTTGTAATGGGAAGGCGTTCTTCTAACGTATCTAAAAATGTTGGAAATTGTCTCCTCTGCAATCCACTTGACCTATAAAACAATCATTTCTGCTTTATTACAAATCAGATGAAATCTTAAGGTCAACAAAAGGCAATGCTGTTCTAGGATTAATATTCAATGTTCAGCACTACAATACCATTTTTTTTTACTAGCTAATATAATTGTATTTACGCCTTGGTGATTTTCGTTTATATTCACTTAATTAATTGAGCATATAGATAATTGGCTATATTCTTTTGTTTTTGTTGCTGATTAATTGATAAATAAATATTTCAGTGCCTAAATTCTGAAACTGATTTACTCTCTAAATTGTGTGCTCATGAGACACAATTCAGTCGAAAAATTCTTACATCATTGTTCTTAGATTCTAGTAGTCTAGTTTACAGTTAAGGCTTCAATAGACCCTTTAGGTGTCAAGCGCTTATGTTTTACTTTAATATTACTGCCTATAGTTTGCATAAATTGATAATGCAGGATAACTCTATAATAGATAACTATAGATAGCAGATGAGAGTCATTTTTTAGGGTAGATGTGAATGATAGTTTTTGACTGGATAATTGTTGTCAAGTCTGAGAGAAGGTAATTCTTGCACCTGTCATCAACTTCAACTCTCAAAGATTGCAGATCTCTTCTCATTCAAGAGATACTGCGCTGGGCATTATTCTCGAGATGTTTTTGATTCTACGAATGAATATGCATGTTAAGAATAATTAAACCACACCAAACCAAAATAGTATATGGCCTCTGGAAACAGTTGTACAACAGCCCCTCCTATACTTAGGAGCACTGACATTGATAACACTGCAGAATCGACCATTCCTTCATGCTGTGGAGTAAAGGAGACATCTGCAACCGAAAGGCGCTAAGAAGTGGATTTTTTTTTTTTGTAGCCTCACTTCGCATTTCCTATTCCAACTTCCTCTGAAAGAACGTTAGCCTGTTCCTTTGCTGGTTCACGGACATCCTGCTTTCAAAACATTAAAACTTTTTGTTTAATCCTCTGAATGCGGTGGGTGCTTCATTGCAACAGGAATGAATTTCGAGATTACAGCGTTGCCACTTGTAGTTTCATTTCTTTCAGGTTTACTTTCCTGTTATTTCTCTTTCTCTTATATTATGACCTCTCGCTAAAGGCAGCTTTCTTCATCATTTATTCAAATGTTACATTATCTAATCATCATACAGTGGTATTCTTTTCCTCGTTTTACATTATTTCCTCTTGCATTATAGCATCTTATTCCTTTGGCTGCAAGGCCACTCGCAAATTTTTAGAGTGACTGAGAGAAGAAAGAACTTTTCAGATGCTTATGCAATATGTTCCTTTCCATGGACTCATCGATATTATTTCATGGGTATGTTTATTATTTCTAATGTTTTGTTTATATAATTATTAGCTATTTATTTAGTTATGGTACATCTCTACCCATATACCTTTTGGCATCATTGCCGTTCTCTTCCTTTGCCTTTTGTTTCTCTTTGGTCTTTGCCTTCATGAACATTCTCCCCTCGTCATTTGCTTATTTCTACTGTTTATTGGAATTTTTTATTTGTGAGGATTCATATCGATCTTTGGGGGGGTATTTATTGATCATCTCTTCCTCCTCGTCATTCCTCCTCCTTTCCTACTCCTCATCTTACTTATCTCTCTTCTCGATCTCCTTTTTCAGCCTGTTTCTCTTCCTCTACTTCTTTCATTCCCCACTGCATGATGTAAAGCTTCCGCGCGGCAGAAGAATTCTCAGTGATCGTTGCAGTGAGTTATCCTGTTAAAAATGAAGGCACTGTTTAACTAGAAACCTAAACAGTGATTTTTCCCGTGATGATTGTTAATGGCATATAGTCTCTCTGGGGAAAGAGAAAGCGTTGTTGGAAAGCTGAAGCACTATTATTTACAATGTTCACCGGCACAAGACATTTAAAAGAGTAATGTAAAAAAAAAAGTAAAAACAGAGCTGGAGAAACAATCAGAGATACGAAACGAAAACGAGAAAAAGTACATAAAACTTTCTCTATTGAATCTTTCCCGCTTTATTATGCCTACAAAAACTGCCAGTTTGTGTATGAATAAATTTATGGCACAATGCAATCGTCTGTATCAATCAATGTTTTCACGGAAAAGGAAATCACTGAGAGAATTTATTTTCTTTGGCCAACGTCGAGAAATATTATAAGTTCAACCGGCGAATTTTCACAACCATCTACCAGTGCAGGCGGCAGATATAGAGATAATACAGTGTCCATTGTAATAAAGACCAGGAAATAGTAAAGTCACTGCCTTGGATCAAGGAAGGTGCTCTCGGTGATTTTTCCTTTCAATAACAAAATCTTTCTTGGTCAATTGTTGTGGAGAATGATTTCACACTGACATATCTTATGAGGAAATTATTCTGTCAGTACTAAATTAAAAAAAAAAAAAAAAACTCACTGACTGGACCAGTGCATTTGTTCTCTCAGTCTGAATGTTAGTGGAAATATTCACTTTGATATAAATTCATACCTCAAGCGTTTCCAAGAGCTCTTGAAGCGCTGTTTCCTCTTTGCCACATTTGAACTTTGGATCTGGATCCGGAGGCTATGGGATGTGATCCGTCAAGGCAGAAATCTTTTAATGCCATTTCTTGTTTTGTATTTCAGTTCATGAGTTTATATTCATCTGTTTGCTCTCATGTTTTTAGCCAACTTCTTTCGTTTTAATATTGTCTTTTTTTGTTTCTCGTTTTATACTTATGTGTATTCATTCTGAGGAGTCTGTTTTGTATTTTTTATTATTGTGGGGAACAGCATTGGCCCTTAAAGGAGTGAATTGCAAATCATACCGCTTGAGATCTGTTATAACTCGCATCTTACGAACTCAGACCGAAAGGCACTGATGCATTAAGACCTTCAGCCATACTCATTTTGTTATTATTATTATTATTATTATTATTATTATTATTATTATTATTATTATTATTATTATTATTATTATTATTATTATTATTATTATTATTATTATTATTATTATTATTATTATTGCGAAAAGGCACTTAAAAGTGGGAGGTTACCTTGACGATGATTGGTTGAATTTAGCATCGCTATATTTCACATAAGTACGTGATTATCCGGATGTTTCTATTGTACCCACATTTCTCTCTCAAACATCATTGTCTGTTAATAATGCTCTCAAGATGAGAGACCATGAAAAGAAAAATTCATAAGTCAAAATCGAATAGCACTGTTGCCAAAGTCTCCGTCTTCAAATGTGATTCAAATATAAAGGGTTTTCATGCATTTCAGTGCAGATTGAAACATACCAAATATTTGAAGAAACCTAGAATTATCAATATTTTCTAAAGATTAGCTTTTACTCAAAACGTTAAATTTATGAAAATTACGGTTGAATCGTTTCGGGCAGGTGCTTGAAGCGGGACAGCCACTATCGGTCTACTTCACCCTTTTCAGGTCATGTAATATTTTGCAATTTCTTTTTTTTTACATATTTCCATTCGTCACTTGTTATTTATCTTATTTTCCTACTATCCTCCTTTTTGCACTGTCTGAGAAGATAAAGCTGAAAATTTAGTCCTGTCATAGAGGTAGAACTGTTTCTGTCATAAACAGGGAACTTGCTTTCCTCAATTGCAGGAATTACACACACACACACACAATATATATATATATATATATATATATATATATATATATATATATATATATATATATATATATATATTATATGTTATATAGAGAGAGATCAGAGTTACAAACGTCCTTTTAATATCCAATTCACTTGACTGGAAGTAATATATTTTCATATATGTTACCGAAGGGGAATTTTTTAGTTGATATGACGTTTGTAGCTTTCTGATTGTATATGAATCACGGTAGATTGATATGAACATATATATATATATATATATATATAGAAAATATGATATATATATATATATATATATGTGTGTGTGTGTGTGTGTGTGTGTGTGCGTGCGAGTTTTCCGTAGATAAGGCAAGTGCGGTAAGCAAGACATAGAATATTTCCCAAACTGAAAACTGCCTTCTTCCATCCACGTTATTTAATGAAAGTTTGCTTATTATTGAATTTTATGTAAATATGTGGTATACTGTATGTAATGCTAAGCTAACCTTTTAAATATAATTTGTTTGTATGCAAAATGCCGGTGCAACATAGGCCTTCATATTAGATGTTTGATCTACACCTACTTATTCCAATTTGCTAATAAATATCAAAAAGAACTGTTATGAATATGGGCATTTAGTTACCGCACATACCAAAAAGAGTCAAAGAATTGTGGATATAACCTCAAAAAGACATCCAAATTAATGCATCACTGCTATCAAGTGCTTAGTGGGTTGTGAAAGGCCCCAAACCAGCAAACTGCTGTTCTTGTAAAATTTCGAGCACCGCATTATTTATCAACTCCGCTTTTCAGTAGAAATAGGTTTTTAGAAGTTATTGCTAATTACAAGTTTCTTCTAATTTTTGGTATGACTTGTTGGAACATGCGTTAAAACATCAAAAGTTACGCATGAAAAGCTGTGTATCCGAAACCTTTCAAGACTATGACTTCGGCAACCCTTCCATTTAATTTACGCCTTATGAACGTAATTCACAATCCCATAGCTCGATAGCATTATTAACAAACATAACATGTGTTTGAGAGGGAAATGTAAGTTATTAATTAAACCAATGTATGTGGGGAATGCAGGTCTGTCATCAAATTCATCCCCGATATTACTTTTACTAACATTCGTGACTTGACTTCATTCTGACGTTCTGGCTCTTTTCCTCTATTATGTAGGAATGTCCATTATTCCAGGTGTGTGAAAATTTACCGTTGATTCATTTGGTATTGCTTGGTCTTCTTGGTACATTAAGTTTGCAACATGGTTAGCATTTTTGTTCCTGTTCCTCCTAAATTATGAAGACAGACTACAATCTTCTCCTCTAGCTTTTGGCTGAGATCTGTGTCTAGGCCTACTTCTACACTCTCGAGGACTTTGTCCTGTCCTTTATGACAGGAGCGGTAAGCTGCTCCACGGCAACCACTTTCATAATGACCCTTCTTCTGGCAATTATAACACGTGACTGTTGAAGATTTCCCATGAGCACGGTCTAGATATATAACTAGACCGTGCCCATGAGATGAGTTATGTAGGTTCCCATTCCGGTTTGTAGCCGGTGTCATAAACCTACCAAATTGTTAAGCCCTTTTCTGTCTTGCCCTGTGGAGACTAAGGGTTTCTATAGATAATTTCCCTGAGGATTTCTGCCTAAAATTTTCTTTACCTCATTTTCAATTTCAATAACACCATCATCTAATTTCCAAACACGGATCATTCTTTCAATTGCCTTTGACGCCAAACTTCCCAATAGCTAAGGTAGCCTTAACAGGTTTTTACAATTATCAACCGTTATTATCCGTTGACCTGCCATTGTTGATCTGGACGGAGTGGTTGAAACCAAATGGCCCCACTCGTTTAAAATGTTATAACTGCGGACCAACTCTGAGGTAATTCCTCCTATCCATTCTGCAACCTTGAACTACTTTGTGTGGCCTATCACTCGGTCGGTCTCGCCAACTGTGGAATATATTCCTCCCAATTCTTAAGTCTTTGATAGGCATCAGAATAAACATAGCATCCTACATCCCCTGTCGAGAGATCAAGGAAGCTTTTGGCTTTATTTAATTTCTCAGCATCACTACCTGTTAAAGAATTTAAACGTACATTTATTTGCTCAATCTAGCTTTCCAAATTGCAAGCATCATTTCCTTCCATCCTTCCCCGAAATTGAATTATGTGATTATTCGCCTGGGTGATTTTATGAGTAACTATAGCAGTCCCTTTATCTGATGCAGTCGGAGGATTTGCAGGGATTGCCATATTTATCGCACGTGCTTGTCTTACAGATATAGATCTCTTTCTCTTGGCCATATATTTAATCAACGGTAACTATCCCGGATTTAATCCCAAAAAGGCGCTGAAAGACACAACGGGACCCGTCGGGAACGTGACTTATGGAAGAGATGTCCCAGCAAAAATAAAGTCAACACAAAAAAGAAAAAAATATGTGCAATTAGATCATTCCCATCCTGTGAGAAAAAATACAAATTAAACGAGGAAAAAATTATTAGCCCATGTTATTATATACCACAACAAATAAATGAATCTTGTTTAGTAAAATTGTTAGCAATAATTAATAAAGAAAGAAAACAAAAGTTTCCCAAGACAAATTGTGTGTCTATTTAATTTAAGCGGAACAACTGTTTCAGATGATAACCAAATCAAGTTTCATATTTAGTTTTAAATTTTGACTTTTAAGAATCTTATGTATATATGTGTGTGTGTATGTAAACGGATTTCCTTTTCTTACTCTGTGTCATTTTGAAATGGAGTGCCGTCAGGAATGTATCCTTCTCTTCTTGTTTGCTTTGTCGGAGACATCATCTCTGGTTTTTGTTTCATCTACCTCTCCTGTTCAACTGGTTTCTTCTCTCTACTACAGTAGTTTTTTTCTTTTTTCCGATTTTATTTGTCGTCTATACTATTCACTGACAAATAATGTCTCTCTTCTTTTAACGTTGGTGTGTTGGTGCACTTCTTTTCCTCTCTCGTTTTCTATGTAGAGCGTTGAGAGTGTTCGGGTTATAACGAGACGTTTCGGATACCATGGTGGAAACTCCGCACTGTCTCTCGTCGGTTTTTTCTTCTCTTGCCATAGTGTTCATTCAGTAGTTCTTATTTCTTGAATCCCATTAAAGCTGGCACCAACTTTTCTGCCCTCTGTTGTATGTGTAGAACTAAAGCAATGTGAGCCGATAGTAATGTGAGTTCATTCATCTAAGGAACACGCTTATTCCATTTTAGATGACAGTATATTTCTTAATGGTGATTTAGACGAGTTTTATGGCTTTCTCTTTATTATCTATCCTGTTGGTGAATGAAGTTCCACTATTAACGCTTAGTTGCTTCAACTTGACTCGACTGGATTCGAGACTAAATAAACTAAGTCCGAACTTAGACTTAAAAAAACTAAGAACTTGAGAGAGTTGAGAAAATGTGCAAGTCCTGTCAATAGAGAGAGATGGGTTACTTTTCACACCCTTGATTAACACGTCCACACTCAAGATCCGCTCCACGATACTCTTCCGGCCTCCTCATTTCTTCTCCCTTTATTGGTATTTGGCGGTGACGTCATTGTTCACCAGAAGTGTCGACTACGCCACTTCACCAACTTTGTCATCACTCTCTCCACTCACCATTTAACCACCACCAATTCTCAATTCACCATTTTCTTTCTCTTGCCGTCGAGTTCACGACAGGGAATCTGAAAAGTGTTTATTATGAGTTTATCATAATCTTTCACCTTCGCCTTTGGGCTCTGGAATGCTGATAACGCTTGTCACTACCTGCCTGGGAACAGCAGTTCAATTTTTTTGTCCTGACGCAACGTTGATCCATACTGCTCACTTCCTCTCTCGAATGTTCTGACTCATAACCATAAGACCACGTGTCTCGCTCTTTATAATGGTCTCAATAATAGTTTCTACGGTAATTTTTAGGCATATATATAATACTCTCTTTCTCTGTAACACACATATATATACATATAAGGCTGTTAGTGTATGAATATCCTGATATTTCGTTTCATAAATATTTATATGTAGACCATAAGAACATGTTTTGTTAACGCGCATAACCTACGTTGATGCCAAATAGTCAGAATTAAAACAATTGGACGTAGTGTATCTTACGAATGGAAGATGTGGGAAACCTCCATCTTTTATTGTATCCGTCTTAGAGTGACTCGAGCCTTTCATTCACAGCTAAGTGGCAGTTACAAAGACCACTGTCTCTGGGAAAGTGTTCATGACTTTTGCTGCTGGGAAATACTTTTCTAATGGCATCGAAAAACAACAGTATGTGGCAGTGTCAAAGGTATTTATTCACAGAGAGCAGGGCACATGATCACTAAGTCTTGTTAATAATGGTTCCAGAAACATAACACTACAAAAAGTAATAAATAAATAAATAAATAAATAAATAAATAAATAAAATCTAACTTTCAGTAGTTTTAAGCGATCACGAATATTATGAATAAAAAATGTAATAAAACAAGGAATATAATTTTTTTCAGCTGATAAGATGTCAAGAAGAATTAAAACAAGTACCGAATGATCTTAAAATTTATTTCATAATATCGAATGATTCTAAAATTTATTTCAAATATCGAATGATTTTATAATTTATTTTAGGTTCCAAAGGATTTTAAAACTTATTTCAGGTAAGAAGTGATATTAAAATTTATTTCAAGCACCGAATGATTTTGATATTTATTTCAAGTACCGAATGGTTTTGCAGGAGCTGGTGGTAAATAGTATCTGGGAGAGCACAAGGTATCCTGGAAAATAAAATCGTCCGCTATTATTACAAAACAGGACGTTCATGACACTCTTATCACCATTAGTGCATCGAGGTGGATATACACATATCCTGTGCAATTAACAAGCACGAAATGACTGAATAAATTCCCAAAGTTCAAGTGGAAACAGTTTTGCAGAAAACACTGAAATTTTGTTTGCAACATTCATTAATACCACGTCTGCAGTGTAAACTCCTTTATTTTGCGACCCCTTCTCCCCTCCTTCTTTCGAAAAGAGGAAAACCGGCATCAAGTACATCCTCCCTCAAAGCGAATTCATGATTTTACTTAAATCACAACATGGAGGCTGGTTTCCTACGTGACCCAGCCCACCCCGACCCCAAACCCCTAGACAACAATTTTCCTGGAGTAAAAAAAGTTACAAACACATGGCGTTGTAATTTAAGCGCTAAAATTATTTCTCGAAAAATAAAGCGAAGACTGAGAAGGAAAAATATTCGAGGAAGGACATTTTAAAAGGTTATTAATTCCTGCTGGTGAAACCTTGAGAGTCTAATGAGATTTGGATGCGAGAGAGCGGCCCTGATGAACGTTGCCTTGATATCATTTGCGTCTTCTGGGAAATAAGAAACTGGCTGTCGTGAGATGTGAAGAGCATCACTTTCTAACTCATCCCTAAATTCTAGGAGCGACAAAAGTGAAAACAAAAGATGTCTGAAATGTGCTGAAAGGTCATAGATTTATAAAGGAGAGATTCCTAGAAAATCATGATGGGATTAATTGTCTTTAATTAAAGGAAAAGGATGTGATGACAATACATATAAATGATGGGGAAGTGTTCTAGAATATTTCGTGATGAAACCGTTATATCTAAGTATTATAACTTTGTTTTTCTTTTTCCTTGTTTAGAGAACTGTTCAGTTTGTTCTTCTGGTGCTGACTCTCGTCTCAAACTCTAGGACAGACTCATGTCACCAGGCAAGTTAATTCGCCAACTCTTAATATTGACTTGTGGCACAGACGTAAAATTAGTTCATTATGCTTGTTATATAATATGTACTCAAGGATAAACATCCTCTGCTCTCTTCTGTACTCGGAACATTAGGCAGGCTGACGTAGCAAGCTGTGTGAAGTTTCCTAGCGCCAGGTCTAATGCTACTCAGTTTGCTAGGAGTTTTATCTTGGCT